>NW_025931983.1:0-2537 GCF_000764305.2 Hyalella azteca | reverse complement strand
CCACGTGCCCATATACCGTGTCCAAGTGCCCATATACTAACCACGTGCCCACGTGTCCACAGGGGCACCACTACCGGGGCCACCGCAGCCGTCCGTCGTGATGGGTGAGCTAAAATTTAAATAAAAATTTTCTTCCTAAAAAATTTAAAATTTTTTGTTTTGTTTGCTTGCGTGCAATTTTTTTCTTGCCTCTCATCGTCTGTTGCTTGCTGCTCATACTTATTATTTATTATTACCGTTTTTCTAAAAATTTACAAATTTTTACAATATGTAAATTTACAAAAAAATACAAATTTACACATTTTTGGTATACAAGTATTTTTTGTGTGCGTGTATAATCATCAACTAGATGTGCATTTTAGGTATTTTCTTGATATATTCACACAATTCTTGATACAAACGTCCAGTCTCACAACACAAACGTCCAGTCTCACAACACAAACGTCCAGTCTCACAACACAAACGTCCAGTCTCACAACACAAACGTCCAGTCTCACAACACAAACGTCCAGTCTCACAACACAAACGTCCAGTCTCACAACACAAACGTCCAGTCTCACAACACAAACGTCCAGTCTCACAACACAAACGTCCAGTCTCACAACACAAACGTCCAGTCTCACAACACAAACGTCCAGTCTCACAACACAAACGTCCAGTCTCACAACACAAACGTCCAGTCTCACAACACAAACGTCCAGTCTCACAACACAAACGTCCAGTCTCACAACACAAACGTCCAGTCTCACAACACAAACGTCCAGTCTCACAACACAAACGTCCAGTCTCACAACACAAACGTCCAGTCTCACAACACAAACGTCCAGTCTCACAACACAAACGTCCAGTCTCACAACACAAACGTCCAGTCTCACAACACAAACGTCCAGTCTCACAACACAAACGTCCAGTCTCACAACACAAACGTCCAGTCTCACAACACAAACGTCCAGTCTCACAACACAAACGTCCAGTCTCACAACACAAACGTCCAGTCTCACAACACAAACGTCCAGTCTCACAACACAAACGTCCAGTCTCACAACACAAACGTCCAGTCTCACAACACAAACGTCCAGTCTCACAACACAAACGTCCAGTCTCACAACACAAACGTCCNCCTACCTAGCCCCTCCCTAACTAGCCCTCTAACTAGCCCCTCCCCCTAAGATGCCCCGCCCCAACTAGCCCTTTAACTAGCCCCTCCCCCTAAGATGCCCCGCCCCAACTAGCCTCTACCTAGCTCCTCCCCTACCTAGCCCCTCCCCAACTAGCCTCTAACTAGCCCCTCCCCCTAAGATGCCCTCACCAAAGCCACGGCGCTGCTCGCGATGTCGACCGAAAAAGACGAAGCAAAAGCGCCGGCAACCGCAAGCCGATCCGTCAACCTGCCCAGGGGTGAGCCTGAGCTCATTAACCAGCTCACTAATTAGTTAATTTGTTGACTAATGAGGTCACTAATTGACTAGTTAGTGGACTTTGAGAACTTTGGCAGACTTGCGCTTGTCCTCAAATCGTGCCCGAACGATCGAAGCAATAACAAAATTCGCGGGGTCAATGAGTCCGTTTTGAAATTAAAATTATATTTTTTCATGTTATAAGTGCCAATTTTTCCGCCAAAAAAATTTGTTTACGTAAAAATCAGTTTTTGGATAATTTTTACCGGAAGCGCGAAAATTTCTGATCAAATTTTTAGAAGTTTCCTATCCAAGAATTTTTTTCTTTCAATTTTTTGTTTCATCTAAAAAAATTTCCAAGAAGGCATTTGGTTGTATTAAAGAGATTGCAGGGTATATAATGAATAGAAAAACGATTGATATTATAATTCGTTGAGAAATATTTCTGTATGTACTAAAGGCGGAATTTATTGAAGAAATTCATCGACTTATGGAGAAATGAAAATTTTTTGTCGATCGGGTGCGATTTTTTTATTTTGCCCGACGGAACGGTACGAAATCCGCGCTTTTTCGAAATATATTCTAGCTTTTTCTCTATTTTCCAAACCCCAGAAAACGGAGGAATTTCATTTAAAAATAGAAAATTTATATGGAATTGAAAGAATTTTTTTCGATTTTTCAACCGGGCTTCATTATCTCACAATATTTTTTGGTAATTGTGCACGGCTGAAAAATATTGAAATTTTTTGCATCGCCGACCGAGATTGTAAAAAATTTTCCGCAAAAAAATTACCCAGCTTTGCTCGTGAATTTTTTCATTTTTTCGCAACTTTTGCATTCCCAGAAATCTGAAAAATTTTTATTCATATTCAGAAACTCGCTTTTTCGGCTAACTTGGGCTTTTCCGCAAAATTTTTTCGTAAATCTCGTCTTTTTTCAGGAATTTTCCGCATTAACCGAAAATTTTAACAAAAATTTTTTATCAATATCAAAGCAGGTGTTGATGTGGCAGGTGGTGATGTGGCAGGTGGTGATGTGGCAGGTGTTGGTGTGGCAGGTGTTGGTGTGGCAGGTGTTGGTGTGGCAGGTGTTGGTGTGGCAGGTGTTGGTGTGGCAGGTGGTGGTGTGGCAGGTGTTGGT
>NW_025931982.1:0-19237 GCF_000764305.2 Hyalella azteca | reverse complement strand
CGAATTTGTGAGGTTACGAATTTGTGAGGTTACGAATTTGTGAAGTTACGAATTTGTGAAGTTTCGAATTTGTGAGGCTTCGAATTTGTGAGGCTTCGAATTTGTGAGGTTTCGAACTTGTGAGGTTACGAATTTGTGAGGTTACGAATTTGTGAAGTTTCGAATTTGTGAGGATACGAATTTGTGAGGTTTCGAATTTTTGAGGTTACGAATTTATGAAGTTTCGAATTTGTGAGGATTCAAATTTGTGAGGTTTCAAATTTGTGAGGTTACGAATTTGTGAGGTTTCGAATTTGTGAGGTTAAGAATTTTTGAGGTTTCTAATTTGTGAGGTTACGAATGTGTGAGGCTTCGAATTAGCGAGGTTACGAATTTGTGAGGTTACGAATTAGTGAGGTTTCAAATTTGTGAGGTTACGAATTTGTGAGATTTCGAATTTGTGACGTACGAATTTGTGATATTTCAGATTTGTGTGGTTACGAATTAGTGAGGTTACGAATTTTTGAGGTTTCAAATTTGTTAGGTTTCGAATTTGTTAGGTTACGAATTTGTGAGGTTTCGAATTTGTGAGGTTACGAATTGGTGAGGTTTCATAACCAGAAAAAACGTTTTTCCAGTAAGATAATAACGACCCTCCGTCACCAAAAAACATTATTTTGATTCCAAGACAAAAATTTTAAATACAGTCCTCTAATTTTCATGAAAAATGAAAACTTAAAATCCTGGTAGAAATTTGAATTGGGTTCATGTTTCAATTGATCCGCAATTTTTTATCTGTTCAAGAAATTGTGGCCTTGCGACGAATTGAGAAGATATTGGACTTTCACACTTGTATCAATGCTAGTATGTAAGCTAAAACATACTTTTTATTGAAAAATAAAATAATTTGCATTTTTCTAGTTGAGTTTTTCAAATATACTCTCGTCTCGTATGTCAAGCATGTAGCCTGGAGCGTGCGAAAGAGCATTTACAATTTATTTCAGTAACTGACATAATTGTTCCAGAAATAATTAAAATTCATTAGTTGTGTTTTAAGTGATGTTGACCCCAATATTCATCATGAGATAAATTATTTGAAATTATTAAATCAATCTTTCAAATAGATCAGTCTCCATGCATGATCCCTTTTATTTGCCCATGAAGGTGATTTGATTGCATTTCAGTACCGTGTAGAACAGTCCCGGCACTGCGGTGTTCTCGTTAAGCCCAAATTGCCGCAGTTTGTCTTCATAACTCAACGTTGCTGCTGCAGCGATTACACACGTCCGGCGCAGTTCTCCGCTTAACTGAGCTCCATCACTGTGAATTTGTTAACCTTCCAGTTATTTGCGCGCCTTTACAGCCTTTTATATCAATTTTGAAAACATTCACTATTAGTCCATGTTTTAATTTAACATAGCTACTTTACAGAAAATTGGTATCCCAGCAGTTATTAGCACATGTTTTATATTAGCTTCGAAAATTAAACCAGTTACTTGTGTTTTTATAGTGCAGCATTTCCACTTTTCATAAAAATTCTTAAATTAATCCAGTAAATAAATAGTGTATGTTCAGTGTCAACCTTGTCACATAAATTTGCTCACTAGTTCAATTCATAAACATCTCTGTATTGACGAACAATAAACTTGATTCGCACGCATATTCTAATCCAGCCTCTACGTAACATCTGTATACTTTTACATCTTGTGATTCAGCACCTAATATCGATCTTCACAGAAGCCAAATTTCATCACTTGCAATTTATTACTTATCGATGTACATCCTAATCAACATATATAAATTCTGATATTTGACTGAGCTAAACAGAATATAAATAGAATATGGAAGCCCATTGCGCATGAAGCAATTGCTTATAAAACTTAATTTTACGAACAAAAAAAATTTACAAATAAATTAAAAACAAAATTTACACCGCAGGAAATTAGTACAAAGTTGCTTCAATAACATATTTATTTTTCACAGTTTAAAAATTGATTTTATGCTCATCGTTTTAATTTGTTTCTTTATTGTGCGTAATGATATGAGATTATCTTTTAATAATGACAGAATTCGACGCATTTACCTAATTACAGCAAACTTTTTTTAATAAACAAAGCGGTTTTTATGTTATTTTTTAAATCAAAGTTGAATTAATTTCATTATTTGAACACTGGTTTGATTAATGTCCAGTATTGATGGGGAGGACAGTAATTAAAATAAAGTTCAACTGAACAAATGCTTTAAGCTTTATTTACCTTTTTTACTTGAATAGATGATGTTTCTTAAAATGATAATGAGCTAAACAGGACAGAAAACAGAAAGAATCAAACGATGTTTTAATAGAAATAGGAAATAGAGACAATGAAAATATCATGTAAGTAAAAATTCGCATTAGCATCATGGATTTCCTGAGCTTAATAGTGTCACCATCACAGTGAAGCTAAAAGCAGTGACAAATGCTAAAATAAAGCTATTTTATATTTGCACTGTTCTGGGCGAACTGCAAAAAATTTGAATGGAGAAATAGATGCGTTCGGTGTGCATGGTAGAGGATCAAATAGTATCGCTCATTTGATATCCTTGTAACAATCAATCAATATCACCTTCATACAATGAAAAAATCGATTGTCGCATTACTGGATTTTAGCTGAACTTTAAAAAATATTTTAAAATGAGGATGTCAGTAAAACCTGACGCCATGAATACTTATTTTCTTGAGAACTTTCCTAAGCAAGCCATGGGGGTTGGGTAGTGTTTCTTTAGCAATTTCTTTTAGAGTATCACACATGGATTGTTCTTAAGAGCATTCTCCTGTAGACGAACGTTGGGTTAGGCACATAGTACGTTCATTTACCGGGAGAATGTTGGATAGAACCACACAAGGGTATGGAATGCTTTGCTTTTTGGATAATAACCCGCTCATTTCTTCCAGTGTGAGCTACGAAGATATACCGCCCCAAAAGTCTGTAGATGATGTCAAGTCTGTAAAGTGCAGATGATGTCAAGTATGAATAATAGTTCCGTCAACTAAATAATTTGCATACTCCCATGCACTTTATGTTACTTCATGAGCTACGGCATTCATGAACATACTATGACCGGCATTACGAAAAATTCGTTTGGTACCAACAATAAGTAGACCATAATTTTTAAAAATATTTTTTCGTTAATATCCTTCTTGTTTGAAGATATACTAAATTTCCTGCATTAATCTCGGAATTTGAACATTAGATGAAGAATATTTCGAGTTTATTTTATGGATACCGGAGCTCAAAATACAATAAATTCGTACAAATATCCTAGTAGCTCCTAGGCTTACAACATCTAGGAAATATTAAAAAATCTTGTAATGTTAAAATTAAAAATAACTTGCTATAGTCTAGTCAGGCGCTACTGAGTGATGACCATGCATCGCATGGACTCCGTCCACAGGCTCCTGCGAGATCAATGTACTAAATCACTTGTTTGCCTAAATCGCAATTAACCAGGAATTTAAAAGCAAAACCAACACCACAAAATTCACCATATCTTTGTACGAGGAAACGTTTTGGAGTCCAGCTCCATCGTCAGTTCATAACACAAATCCAGTTCAGAAGAAGTTCAGTCCTAGAAACACAAATTAGTAAAGTAATCCTCTTGACTGTTTTAAAACCTGACAGTGCATTTTATTTTACTAATTAATTGTATTTGTGTTTCTAGGACGGAACTTCTTCTGAACTGAATTTTGTGTTATGAACTGACGATGTAGCTGGACTCCGAAACGTTTTCTCTTACAAAGATATGGTGAACGTTTGTGGTATTGTCTTTGCTTTTAACTTCCAGGAGATCAATGTATTCGTAATGCAATATAGAGCACTGCCACGACCTCCTAGCCCTACCTGCACACATGGTTGTATTGGCTTGGTGGACTAAAAGCTCTTTGATTGTCCCGCCAAGTGAGTTGAAAAAATTGGTAGGTATAAGGCACCGTTAGACACTCCTACTGTGATTCTGTCATAAAAATTACTAACTGTAAGTTACTGAGGTAACCAATGAATGATTTGCTGACTATTCTATAAAAATTCTATATAGCATTAGTGTGTAGCGTCACAAGAGTAAAATTCACTCCTAAATCTAGTGCTTTTAATTTTTCAACGATCACATATTGATAACATTTTTTTCGATATGAAAACGAAGATCAATAGTTGATTTTTGGACTTAACATTCCGAGCAAATGAATCTGCATTGTCAGGAAAATTGCCAATTTATCGCGAATTATGGACGATTCGAAGTACATGGCGCTGGTATCGCGAACATATATTTTTATGCTACAGATTATTTGAGCTATTATTTCAGTTCTTTTTAATTCCATTACAAACACCTAGAGTAGGGAAACGATCATCGCAGTCAGTCAATAGCCTGCGCCGGTCATTAGAATCCGAGAGCATTAATTAAGCAGCGGTTTGAAATAAACACGTGCAAAGCCGCACATTGTTATTGCATGAAAAAATTCAGTTTCGCAGTTGAAGTATCTAATTTTTCGGCGTACTTCCTCTCTTTAAATTTCTGTCTTTGGTAAATGTTGTTTGTGAGTATAAACCAGACGTATGTCGGCTTCGCAGCACATCGTTCCATCTCAGTCTGTGTTACAGGCCGTTCCTGTAAGACCAGGTTGAACTAAACTCGATTGTTGGCAGGGAATGACTGGCAGTCAGCTGTGCCTGGATTGTATTCACTTTCGATTATTAGATTTGTAATTTTTTGTGACTTTCTCGTCAGCTGCAGGTGTTTCTGAATCGTGCAGTTGAGATCAAGTTAGGATATTCAAATCTAGTGTCACAAACTTGACAATTAAAGCAATTTTGACTTTCAAATAATTTAAATCTCAAGTATGCTAAGCAAGAAACAATAACAACCAAAATGGAAAATTAAATGCTAACAAAATATGAACCGTAAGTCAATCAAGCTGGATATTTTCTAAAAGGGAATAAACGTATAGTTAAAGTTAATTTAGTTAAATTAAGTTAAAGTAAGTTAAAGTTAAATTAGTTAAAGTTAATTATTAGTTAATAGTTAATCCGACACCGGATATTTTTAATGCAAAATAGAGAAATTTCACTGCTGAAATATTCTATTTAGTTCCTGCCATGCTTTGAATTTAAACGTCTGAATTACTGATCAATCATTACGAAAAAATATTCTTCAATATATTTTTAATTAGTTTCGTATGCGCAAAACTGACTTTGACATATCAACGTTTTGGAAAATAAGGCCTTCGAGGCCTAAACGTCAATTTATGAAATATAATCCCGCAATCAATAATATCCCACGTACGAAGCCGGCACATTTGTCAAGAAACGAACTTCTATTTTAAAAATGGTTGCAAAATGTTTTAAACATCTACTTCTTAAAAACAATTTTTCCATGCAAAACTTGAGGCTGTGAATTATTGTCAATGCGAACAAACGACTCAATCGTTTAAACTCAAATAAATTTCATGTAATGAAAGCACGAAGCAAAAGAGCAGAATATCACAAATTCAACGAATGGTCTTAATATATATTTTTCCGTTACGAATTCAGTGAACTATTTTTCTCAAAACACTCTCCGTCTGATGTTCAAGTTTATAGTTTAGTCATGTTCTAAGAATCGAAGCTTTAAAGTTGAATCGTCGTGTCTTTTCTATGCTCAGGCTTCACAAACGAAGAGAAAAATTGTTGAGGCTTGTTTTCTGACCGCCAATTTTAAACTGTATTGTAATGTATAATTTGAAACATTTAGATACTATATAAAACATTTAAAGAAAATACTCTCTACTGAACATTTCTGCCGGAAATTTCGAAGAAACTAAAATTTCTTACATTCAGAACTTGTACATTGTACAACGTACAATGTACCATACCAGTGTGTTGCATACTGTAATAATCGATAGCATTACAACAATTTACTATTTTTCATTAAACTTATATAAGTTTAATTCAGCTTTATATATAAACTTATAATATATAAAGTTATATATAAAGCTAATATATTCAGCTTTATAACATATATAAAGCTGAATCTTAATTCTGGGTCATTCTAAATTGGCTACCGGGTTCCGTGCGCACGTCTATTGCGCTACTTGATGTGGTCTTAATGAATGCTGGAAACGTGACTTGCAGCCCAAGCGTCCACATCCTGGAACTGCGGGCATGTCAGCGCTTCGCAATTTCCCCAGAAATTCGTCAACGTATAACTTTCTGCACAATGTACAGCAAAAGCTTAAAATGATGGAAAAATTAAAGTTTATTTCTGAAATGTGACGTTTATTATATTTTCCCCTTGTCATTATTTCACCGGTTCTGTAAACTTTAAACATTTCATGAATTGTTTGGAAGCTTTTTTCTTAAACAATTTGAAAATAATCGCTGTGTCTTTGCTTGAATTGTAAAATTGTTTTTTATATTTTTAAATTTATTGTGCTCCAGCGCAAGGCACTTAGAACGAAATTCTCGTCAGAGATTCATATTTCGAAGGGTGCGGGGGGGGGGCGTAACATCATTAGAATATTTTATAGGAGAACCAAATACTTTTACCTCACACACGATTACTTTTCCTCTTAACCTCATAGTTTCAGATTATCTAATTTAATATTCGACATCAAGATCCTTTCATAAAATATATGAATTAACACAAATTAATTACCAATCATAGCTGCAGAATATGACTGAATCTATAAATTTAAATAAAGATCGAAATTAGATACATCCCAACCGATAATAATTTTTTTGAATAAATTAAACCAAATTAAGCATGATTGAATTAGGCATTAATTAGCTAATTAATACGATTAATTTAATGTTTATCTTGTTAGCAATATTTTATTTACCGATCAAGTTGACTAGACTTGATTTTAAAGGATTCTTTACTAAAATTCATTAGTGCCTGCAACAGCCGCAAGCCTTTTAGTGTCCTTTCATTCCACACATTTGCACACATTGGCTGTTTTATTAACCGTTTAATTTTATAGCTTACAATCTATCGAATTGAATTCTAATAAGAATATGATTCTTCTTTAATTCTCGCCAAAATAGGGCAATTATATTCAGCTTCTGAATGTTAGGTACAGGGATGAATATCATTGCTTATCATTAGTGAAAAAAAATTTCGTTTCCTGTATTTTGATTGATTGATTCAGTTTGTACTAGATAACGTTATGAAAATTACAGATGATGCATTTCAATAACATAAAAATCTCTCTACTGCTTCACGCCCTAACACAAACTTCTGAAGCACTCCTAATGCGCCGCCAATCTAGAAATAATGAGGAGCTTAGAACTTTACTTTCTCGAAGTTCATAAAATGGCCTAAAATTTCCAATAACAGCAGCCTCGGTTAGGTGCTGCAAATTTCCTGGTGGGCCAGGAAAGTGCAGGGAAACGATGAAAAATTGCGTTATCATTCTCACTTAACTCGTAAAAAATTGCTGAGATCCTCACGCAGCTTGCATGTGCGTCTAGGCTACAGAATATGTCCGAAGTTTGCTTTAAGAAAAAAATACGTCCGTTAGTAATACAAATGGGAGGGAAAATATTTTTCTTAATTTACACGCAGTAACCGATTTGATAGAAACGTGATTCAATAATATTCAATCAATCAATAGAATAATTTCTCAGAAAAAATCACAAATATTTCTCAAGATCGGAACATATTTGAACGTATTTTAAGGTAACGTGCTCTAAAATATTCTGCCAAATTATCAATATAAATTTAAATGAACACCTCAAAACCACAATTTCACTAGTCTGGTAGGAATAATGGAATGAAAAACAAGAAATTGTAAAACTTAGTTTTGTAAGGACAAAGGAAAAGTTTCATTTCATTTCAACGACCTCTGAAACTTTTATATTTCGAATGAACCATGTTTATCTTCACACAATCTTCCAATGTTCGCAGAATTCATTTAGTTTCTCTTCGGGACAAAAAATCTGAATGATAAAATATGTGCTGGAAAAGCCCTTATTTCACGAGATAAAATCTTGACTTAGATTGTATGGTCCAATTTGTTGTACTCGAATCGTCGAAAGTATACTTGGTAAAAATGTAAAACTTATGTTATAGGGGGGGGGGAGAATCTTTTGAATATCTAATATTTGTTTATTGACATAGTGCATAGTGAATATTTTTATGCAAAAATTATTCTCATTGCCTTCGAAATTCTTTGTAGCTTTGAACCCAAATTTGACTAAGAGGAATAAAGATATGCTATGATGGGTCCGATACAAATAAACAGGGTCCGATCATATGAGCAGCAAACACGCGGTGTTGTGTGAACAATGACAAAAAAAAATTCCTTTAGCGAACATTCATCACAAAGGCTTTGCTATAAAATGTTTGGCATTCGGACCTAACAAAATTTGCGGTATGCTATAGCCTCCGCGGCGAACTCGCCATGGGTTAGTTATTCTGGTTCTGCTTGGCCACCCGATCTGCGACTAGTCAAACACAAACAGTTATTAAAAGTAAATCAAGTATAAATTAAATTACCCCTTCCTTCCTCACACTGCGGAGGAATGGGAGGGGCCATTTTTTCACACTGGCAGGCTCGGCCAGGGCGCCCCTGATACGGGGACCACCCCAATACGAACCGCTCAGAAGCCGCCATAGTCGGGACGGGACTCCCGTAGCTGTCTGACTTGGGATCGGAATCTTGACCGAAAAGCGGACGTAGAGAAGCTGAGAGAGAAACACAGAGAGTCCTATGCGTTTCCTATTTCAGAGTCGTTCCAGGCTCTAAATTTTGTTAGGTCTAATAACCAAACTTAAATGGCTCCACTACATTTTTCTAAGAGATTCGTTCAACAGATGCAAATTAAGTTGAATGAAATTAAATTCGATCCTCAAATAAGGTCTATTAAAACAACGTGCTACAACTTATTCAATGAAAACATGAGTTATTTTTTACATCGAAAAAAAAATTGTTATGAACTGATTCGTAAATTCTTTCGTTAGTTGAAAATTTTTGAATTAATCGCCCCTAAAGCGACTGATATCTCTGTCGAGAGAATTTATTCCATAATTATATTTTAGTATTTTAATCAGTAAATTGAATCTATCTCTCTTGGTGTAATTTTCGATGCGGAAATTTTAGAAACTTTAATTGAATTCTGAAACTCCTGCGATAACGGATTTTTCGATAATCTCGGGAAAAAGACACGTTTGTAAAAAAAATAGATCAGTACTCACTGCTGTGAGTGACAGAGAGCGCATTTTCACTGTCACGTGAAGTCACAGACGGACGGACGGACATGACGAGCACAATAGCGCCTTTTTTCCATAAATGAGAAAATGCACTATAAATTATTGAAATATTCAACTAGGTACTGTATGTTTAAAATCAAAAAGTGAGCTCGAGTTTCTCAACATTTTTGCATCATCTCTAAACCTGCCCAGTCTATTTGCCTCGAGGGCCAGTCCCTCTCAGCCAGACAGCAATCATTCACCGAGTTCAAAAAATTCAAAACAAATTTACTGAGGAATGAGCTGTTGCAGTTTTGTGTCTTATTTGAATGCTTGGCGTGAATGTGTATCACTGTTAGAAAAAACGCTGAAAAAACGGTCCCACCGGCATCCTAGTGGCCGGTCGCCCCGTGAAAATAAACTGTTTCGACGTTTTTATCATATGTTTTACGGATTTCTAGTGTCAAATTGGAGTAAAAACGGTGAAACGGTGTTTTTTTTTCACGTGCCGACCGGCCACTGAAACGCCGGTATTACCGTTAACGGTAATTTTTCAATACAGTGTATTGTGTAGGGTGATCTTTCAGATATGGCGTGAATGTGTTTTGTGTCGGGAGAGCTTTCAGATATGGCGTGAATGTGAATTGTGTCGGGAGAGCTTTCAGATATGGCGTGAATGTGTATTGTGTCGGGAGAGCTTTCAAATATGGCGTTGATGTATATGTTCAAATTCACATTCGATCGAAACATAACGATTTATTCTGAAATAAATTTAGTTCAAACATTGCGATTGACATGAGGAAGAATAGAACATGAGTCGTCATGAACCATGAAATTTATTTATGCTTTTACGAACAAATATTCTCAGTGGATGATTTATTTCTCTCGTACTCAAAAATTTTTTCAATGCATGAAAGTCATAAATGTATTATGCAAGTATTTCTATTGAACTAGTTTCCATTCATACATCCTGTTGCTCCCACTTATATATTAAGTCGCCATTCACTTACAACTGTTGTATTGAAACGGCAAGGAGCCGCCACGTTTCATCGGTGAACGCATACTTCTCGAACTTAAGAAAATTTTAATTAAATCAGTGTTAAATAAAATTAAATAATGATTATAATACAAAGCAAATCCATTACCATTTCCTTTTTCATTTTGTGTCCTAATTATCAATGATTCCAATATTAATATTCAACTACCAAGCAATTGAGTAATGAAATGAATCATACTTTTATGCAGGCCAAGCAACCTTTCATCGCTCATTCTCGATAAAAGCTGTTAAATTAGTCTGACTTGAAACCTCCGCATTACGCAAATCCGGACGCTTTTCAATCTCAAGAAACGAGTACCGAAGCCTCCTGGCTTTAGTCGATCGACAGAGAACTCATGCACTCGACTGGATTAGCATCGGATTATAATCTCAAACGAAAAACCCCGCAGACACCCGAACCCTGTCCCTCTTACCCTGAAGCGGCCAACAAGTTTCCGAGAAGGAAAAATATTTTCCGCAAGATGAATTCATGTTTTTTTCCTTGCTCAGCCGGCAGCGACCTTTGAGTTACTTCGAATTAAGAATATGATAGCGTGCTATTTAATACATGATTAAATGATTGAAAAATTTTGAAAAGAGTCTTTTATTTTCAGATCAATCATGAACTTGTTTTAAATTTTATATACATAATAGACAAAACGCCGCAATACGCTTAACAAATTTCATCTGAAGATTATGTTCGCGACTTGCAGGGATGTATGGGGTAATTTTTCAAAATTTAATTTTATTAATTGAATTGATGGCTTAAATTCGCTGTTTTTTGTGCAAAAATGAACAAAGATGAATATGAGTAAGACAGCCGATATCATGCAAAGAAGACATGGACGAAATAACAAACAAACATTGTATTGTGTATAGTTACTCCTCATGGAGTTGAATTTTCGTTGGTAAAGAGGAGCATTGTCCGGCCCTAAATTTCATATCACGTTATCGTCTTTCCATTGTATGGTAGTCATTATTATAAATATTAGCCATATATTGCCGTATTTGTCAGTGCTTCTGAGACCATTCAAAGAGACGTATTTGAGAGGCGATTTAACGTTTCTATTTTCAAAAATAGAAAAAAATAAATAGAAGAATAGAATAGAAAAAGAATAGAATAGAAAAAAAATTCCAAGCTTTCAAAAAATTCACCTGTGCCATGACATTCAAGATCTTATTATAATCTTTGAAAATGGACCCAAAAGAAATCTTAGAAAAGAATGAAAGAATGGACCCAAAAGAAAATCCCAAAAGAAAATTGTCAAAAAGGTTGTGAAAATTTCCCAAATTTCATTTCTAGTTGGGCTATTTGTGGAGTATAATAATAAATATTTCATATCTCAGGTTTCACTATTAAATTTAGATTTGAATTTTCTCAGTTGTCTTCATTCTATTATTGCTAGGGCATTTAAGGCATCGGAAAATTAAATCGACCAAATGCGGATGCAACGAATCTATTTACTCGTCAACGAATTTGTTCGAATTTATTTTTTATCAGACATTTCACAAGCATGTTACTGAATACCAATAATTTCCATCCCAGGATTTCTCTTTTTCTTACTCATAATGTTTAGTGAGATTTTAGTTAGATTTAGTCCATATAGCGATGCACTTTTTTACGGCTTTGATGGCTCTATACTGACTCAGTTTGACCTGGCGTGGACACTTTCATTGCCACGACCATTTTCTTCTCGTGCTGTGGGCAAGGAAGCATGTTTAAATTTGTACAACATAACCCATCTATTTTTCCCAGTGCGTCTCCTTATACAAGTTGTTCTAACTATCTTAATCCTCTAACAATATAGCTGCATGCTATTCGTAACCGTAACGACGCTCTCTAGCTTGAAGACCAAATGCTGCCCGGACTAATGATCACGCAAATAGGAAGGATACAAATCGCTGGTCAGCGAGCCGGTGTTCACAACAGCGCAACAATGGACGGTGTTCGCTCAATTGCAATCTGTAGCTTGTTGGGTCATGGTTTGTCGCTCAATTGCAATCTGTAGCTTGTTGGGTCATGGTTTGTCGCTCAATTGCAATCTGTAGCTTGTTGGGTCATGGCTTGTCGCTCAATTGCAATCTGTAGCTTGTTGGGTCATGGCTTGTCGCTCAATTGCAATCTGTAGCTTGTTGGGTCATGGCTTGTCGCTCAATTGCAATCTGTAGCTTGTTGGGTCATGGCTTGTCGCTCAATTGCAATCTGTAGCTTGTTGGGTCATGGCTTGTCGCTCAATTGCAATCTGTAGCTTGTTGGGTCATGTCATGTCGCTCAATTGCAATCTGTAGCTTGTTGGGTCATGGCTTGTCGCTCAATTGCAATCTGTAGCTTGTTGGGTCATGTCATGTCGCTCAATTGCAATCTGTAGCTTGTTGGGTCATGGCTTGTCGCTCAATTGCAATCTGTAGCTTGTTGGGTCATGTCATGTCGCTCAATTGCAATCTGTAGCTTGTTGGGTCATGGCTTGTCGCTCNCCTGCGCTGCCTGTCTCTTATACACATCTAGATGTGTATAAGAGACAGGCACAAAGATGAATATTTTTCTCTTCATTTGTGAAAAAATATTTCAATTCCTGTATTTCAAATGATTGATCCAGTTTCTAATAGATAACGTTGTGAAAGTTACAGATGATGCATTTCAATAACACGGAAATCTCCCTTCGACTTCACGCCCAAACACAAACTTTTGAAGTACTCCTAATGCGCCGCCAATCTAGAAATAATGAGGAGCTTAGAACTTTTCTTTCTTGAAGTTCATAAAATGGCCTAAAATTTCCAATAACAGCAGCCTCGGTTAGGTGCTGCAAATTTCCTGGTGGGCCAAGAAAGTGCAGGGAAACGATGAAAAATTGCGTTATCATTCTCACTTAACTCATAAAAAATTGCTGAGATCCTCTCGCAGCTTGCAGGTGCGTCTAGGCTACAGGCTATGTCCGAAGTTTGCTTTAAGAAAAGTTCGTAATACAAATGGGTGGGAAAACATTTTTCCTCATATACACGCAGCAACCGATTTGACGCAGCAAACGTGATTCAATAATATTCAATCAATCAATAGAATAATTTTTCAGAAAAAAATCACAAATATTTCTCAAGATCGGAACTTATTTGAACGTATATTAAGGTAACGTGCTGTAAAAAAATTCTGCCAAATTATCACTATAAATTTAAATGAACACCTCAAAACCACAATTTCACTAGTCTGGCAGGAATAATGGTATGAAAAACAAAAAATTGTAAGACTTAGTTTTTCAAGGACAAAGGAAAAGTTTCATTTCATGTCAACGACCTCTGAAACTTTTATATATCGACCAAACCATGCTTATCTTCGCACAATCTTCCAATGTTCGCAGAATTCATTTTGTTTGTATTCGGGACAAAAAATTCGAATGATGAAATATGTGCTGGAAAAGCTCTTATTTCACAAGATAAAATCTTAACTTAGATTGTATGGTCCAATTTGTTGGACTCGAATTATCGAAAGTTTACATGGTCAAAATGTAAAAATTATGTTATAGGGTAGAAAATCTTCGACGATCTAATATTTTTTACTGACATATAGTGCAAAATGAATATTTTTATGCGAAAATTATAAACGCACATATTGGCTTCAAAATTCTTTGTAGCTTTGAACTCAAATTCGACTAAGAGGAATGAAAATGCTTTGATGGGTCCGATATAGATAAGCTGGGTCCAATCAAATGAGCAGCAGTGCGGTGTTGTGTGAACAAAAGACAAATAAAATCTTCCTCTTGTAAGATTCATCAGGAAGGCTTTGCTATAAAATATTTGGCATTCGGCCCTAACAAAATTTTCGGTATGCTATAGCCTCCGCGGCGAACTCGCCATGGTTAGAGTTATTCTGGTTCTGCTTGGCCACCCGATCAGCGACTAGTCACAATTGACTTGCTGACTTTATAGTCTCCTGAGAGTATGACAAGAGTTAGTTTAGCCAAGCCTACCGCGCCTGCAAGCTGCCCGGAGATTGCACTTCAAGCCTTGAGCTGAAGGCAGTTGGCAGAAGCCTCCCGTACGTTCATGGGCGAGCATGTCAGCACCTGTTAAACTATACGTATGTATACAAGAATTCAGTCTGTGCCATACGCATGCGTGCATACACACGTTCGTTTCTGTTTTGATCTGTCGGGTTTCGTCAGCATTCGTTTTAGATTGCTCAAATTTGCGATTTAAACAATCACATAGCTTTCAAAGTTGCATATCTTTCTTCTTAATGCTTTAATATTTGCGAATCAAGTATGTAAACCGTTCGAATTTAATGGTGGGTCATTGGGACTAGGATGGCGGCGTGTGGCAACTGTTATCATTGGCAGGTACCTCGTGTTAGGTAAGAAAATTATGATCTAAGAAAATATCTTCTAGAATTCTCTCGCATGCCATGATTTAAGAAAATATTTTCTGAAGTTCTCTTATAGTGAAAATAGCTAGTGTTTTCTTTAAGGCTAACTAAAAATTACGATTATCACAGTAATTTTCTACTGTGATCGGTTCTCTTTTACCACAGCTCTTCTAGACCGGGGTTCGAGTCTTGAGAGTGATGAGTCGTTCTACTCCCGAACTGCAGATGAAGTTGGTGCTTAATATACAATTAAAATACTAAATGTAAAATACTTTTGGTTGTTTAAAAATATCGATTGCACTGCAGTACTGAGTATGTACACAACTGTATGTGTATGCTCTCTATGACTGTAAATGCGTGAGGTTGCATAGAGTGAACACCCGTTATCAATTCATACAACCGAAATCTAACAACATCGTCGTTCATTTTTTGTCCGTTTTCCAATGGTTTGGCAATTATCGATGTGGCAACGTTCATCATCATAGAAGATACTACTCAACACTGCTAATGTTTGATTTGCAATTAATTGATTGTCGATAACCTCTTGCACTATTTCTTCGGTTGTGTAGGAAAAATGTTTTTTCCGCGAGCATTACTACACAAGATTTTGAGTTATCTAAGTATGCTCTTTCTATTCAGCGAGTTACAGAAACAAGCATCGAGAGTAAATCAAGTATAAATTCTATTACCCCTTCCATCCTCTCACTGCGGAGGGAGGGAAGGGGCCAGGGCTGCCCTGGATAAGGAGACCACCCCAATACGAACCGCTCAGAAGCCGCCATAGTCGGGACCAGACTCCCGTAGCTGTCTGACTTGGGATCGGAATCTTGACCGAAAAGCGGGCATAGAGAAGCTGATTTGCGTGCTCCCCGAGCTCTGTGTGTTTCCCATTTCAGAGTCGCGCACGGCTCTAAATTTTGTTAGGTCCCATATCCAAACTTAAATCGCTCCACCACACATTTCTAAGAGATTCTTTTAACAGATGCAAATTAAGTTGAATTAAATTAAATTCGATCTTCAAATAAAATCTATTAAAATAACGTGCTACAACTTATTCAACAGAAAAATGAGTCATTTTTCACATAAAAAATAAATTGTTATGAAATCACTCGTAAATTTCTTTCGTTAGTTGAGAAATTTTAAATTAATCTAACACAAAGCGACTGATATCTCTGACGAGAAAATTTATTCCATCCATTATTTTTTAGTATATTAATCAGTAAATTGAATCTATTCGCACTTGGTGTAATTTTCGGGGCAGAAATTTAGAAACTTTAATTGAATTCTGAAGCTCCTAAAATAACGGATTTTTCAATAATCTCGGGATGCAAACACGTGTGTAAAAAATGGAAACATTCAACTACGTATGTTTGAAATAAAAAAGTGAGCTCGAGTTTCTCAACATTTTTGCATCATCACTAAACCTGCCCAGTCTATTTGCCTCGAGGGCCAGCCCCTCTCAGCCAGACAGCAATCATTCACCGAGTTCAAAAAATTCAAGACAAATTTACTGAGAAACGAGCTGTTGCAGTTTTGTGACTTATATGAATGCTTTGCGTTCTTTTAAAACATTAAAGCGTTCTACTGGGAACGGTCACATCTTATATGCTGAGCATTTTATTTTATATGGCGATCTTAGCATTTCCAGCAGCTTTTAAAGTCCAAGCATACTTACAGAAATTTGATGAACGTCGCGCAAAATTCAGAGCTTCACGAGAACCGTGAGCAATGTGGGTGAGTTATTTCATAATAGCATGTGATGCGCAAACTTCCGACGTACGCAGATGCACATTGTGCACAACGAAATTGATAAACCAGGGACGATCGCATATGAACAGGTAGCATATCTTTATATCTAAAGAAAGAACCGATTTTGAAACTGTTAACCAGAACAATATGGAGTTTAACGCTTGTAAAGAATCTATTGAACAAGACTTTTAATTCTCTTGACATTTTAATTCTCTTGGCACTTCATCTCTCACGCCCCTTTAATTTAGTTTAATCATAAGCAGCTATTATCCATCAAAATCCTGACAGGAAATTAATTAACCCTGATGAGTTTAGAACCAGAAAGAATCCTCTTTCAAGTCAGAGTCAGTGTTGGCATTCCACGAACGTAGGTTTCTCTTGTGCCGTGTATTAAATAGTAAGAAAATCCACAAAAAATGTTGCGGCTTTCTTTTTGTTACTTTTACCGTAAATATTTTCTTACGTTTTCCAAAGCAATTGAAATTTAATCCAGCGTAAAACCGCAGATATAAATGAACTGAATGTTTGACTTGGCAAATATTTTACCTCTTAACCGCTAGAATTGTAAATAAATGAATTTTACAATTTTACATCGCCTAGAGCCTCTTGATCTTGCTAGAAGGGAATTAATCTCTTCTGTGTAAATATAAGTGCTCTATTGATTTAAGCTTTCGAACTGGTCTGCGGAACGTTATTGATGAAAGTATGTTGCATTTGTATTTGTATTTTCTTTGATTTTGATTTATAGATTAATTGGAGTTTAATCAAACTAATGAAATGAGTACTTGTGTACAAAATTAAGAAATGGAATCTAATAACATGAGCATTGTTACGCTTCAAAGCGACTGGATGAAGTAATCATGTGTTAATATATTTCCACTCATGCCTCTTCCAAATATCGTTACCTATAATATCTTTTGCCGGATTCTTTCGGCACCTTCCCCATAAAGTAGCTCATTAATGTAATTTTCTCATTTCGTTTCATTCTCTCAGCTCATTTCGTTGTTATTTTGCGGAAAATATTAGAACCAAATGAGGGCAAGTTAATTTTCTATCAACCCAAGGGTTGATAGAAAATTAAAGTTAAAAGGGTAAAACAACGTAACACGTCGTCCACGAGTTACGTTGTTTCACCTTCCATATGGCAGGTACAGCCGTATCTGAGAGGTACGTGAGAAATTTGCCTTTCATTCCCTACCTGCAACAAAAGATTTGAATCTAAATCTTGTATGAGCTCAATTAAAAAATACTGTAACAACAGGTAATCACATTGATTGTGTTTACGCCAGTTTCATACTCCTGAATTTCCTATTATATGGAATTCCTGGGATTTCCATTTTTAACGCCATGCAAATTCTCCAGTATATAGCGTACAAATTAATTATTATTTTTATTTCAAGTACATCTTACTGATATTTATCAAGCTGATAACTCTGGTACAATTAATAGAAAAAATCGCTGCCGTGACCTTGTACTCTTTGAAAATTATTCAACTATTTTTTTGCGCTAGCTTCGGTCGCCTCGAAATATTTGGAATTAATCGAACTATTGACACCCTGCCTAACTGTCATCATTGATAACGTTTTGTCAGTTAATTTCCTTCTTTCAGCATGCAAGATTTTTTGTCTAAATGAAGATAAAACTGAAGAAAAAAGTGAGAGATCGAGTGATAATAGAAAACAATAGTTCGGTCTCTGAGGGAACACAATTCTTCTCTCAGCCTCCACACTCGAAATACTTGAAAACAAAACTCGAAGTTGGAATCCTTCAGAGTTAGAGGCGTCGCGATGACATGGATATCCTCTCAACGCTTGCCAGGTTACAAATTAGATTATATATTATTAGATTATATATACGGTATATATTAAACTCAGAGGCCGCGCCACTGCATGGGCATGCAAAGCGAAGAACCCGGCTAGCAGCAATACTTGATAATCTAATAAGTTATTGCTGTTTTATATGATATTATTTTCGGAAAACTTATATCAAATAATGGTTTGACTGTTTAATACATTATAATTTATTGGAAAATAACTGATTTTAAATTTATTGATATTAGACTAACTGTATCAACGAAGGAGCCGAATTGTGCAAGCATTTTTGATAAGTTAGCCGTCATGTTTTGCTTATATGTACTAAAAAGTTACAAAAATTTCTTCGATATATCTTAATGTTAATTTACAATAGTTTTCTAGTATAGTCATTCGGGATTTTTAATGAGCGATTGATGCATAGTATTTAGAATATTCTAATTAGATTCAATAGATTTAATAGATTTAATTCCATATATTCAGTTGCTGCTCTGTAGCCGTTGGATGTCTTATTTAATTTAATCAAAAATTGATTCAAAATGCAATAAAATTTTCAAGGGTTAATAAATTTTTTGCCCTCGAAATCAATTATTGTAATTCGGAAGAATACGTTTTTCTCAAAAGCAAAATATTTTTCAGTTAGCAAATTATTTTATAAAAAAGCTACATAATACTTCAAAAAATAAATTAAGGTTATTAAATTGCAATGTTTGTCAATTGCTAAAATTTTTAGGTTTTTCCAATAATTTTTTATTTTATGAAGAATTAGATCTTCAAATACTTTATGTGTTATTGTACATGTTGGAGCCTTTTATACATGCTCCTTGAAACGTATCTTAGCGAAAATGAAGCCCGAAATAAGAACGAATATTGTAGAAACCGAAATATTTGGCGAGAAATCAAAGGTTTCTGGAATCTGTGTAGTTGAAACTGCTGTAGATGCTAAAAATGGATTTTTCTTTTCAGTTCCAGCAATTTTCGTGAGAAAAAATTCACTGGGCCAATTTAGAGTTTTTCAAACTGGCCGTGTTCTGAATCGTCGTCGTTTCGCGAGCTGAAAAACGTTGCTCGATTCCTTCAACTTCTCAGAAAACCGTCGAGGATCGCTCT
>NW_025931981.1:0-266 GCF_000764305.2 Hyalella azteca | reverse complement strand
GTCTGCATGCTTGAGCTTATTGCTCAAGCAGAAGATAGCCTATGAACTATTTGCTTTACAAGGAGCCTCTCTGTGAGCAACATATTTCATTTGAGGATTTCCATATCTATCGTTTATTCCGCTATTTATTTGATTGTCTCTCCAGGAATTTAGAGTGCAGTTGATAATTTAGGGATGCATGCCAGAGGCCAGCATTGCCCAAGACCAGCATATCTTTCATCCTCCTTTCCGTGCGTAAGCCTGCTAAAGGGCAGAGTAGACTAAGA
>NW_025931980.1:0-2297 GCF_000764305.2 Hyalella azteca | reverse complement strand
AAGAATAGCACATGGAAAATTTTTCTTCACTCAAATTATCATGTCAACAATGACAGTTTAACACGGCGCTTCATTTCATCGTATGAGCCCACTGAACAGTGAACACCATGCAAGAAAACAGCTATGCAAGCGAGACATGAGATTAGTCAAGACAGTAAGTTGGACAGCTTATGTAGCATCATTACCCACAGCTGGGTAGCTTAGCATCATTACCCAGAGCTGGACAGCTTAGCATCATTACCCACAGCTGGGCAGCTTATGCATCATTACCCAGACATTATTGGCGCGTGGCTTGCGCCCATGGCATTTGTCGCTCGATCGGCTAACACCGCAATGGCGTGACGACTGATCCTGATACGTTCTGTGAAATACAGCATGCGAACGATATGAATTTGGAACAACCAATATGAAGAATTTTTTTAAATTTTGAGAGTCACTCGACCATAGCACAGTATCCCTGGAACGACAGGCAAAAATTCAGAACACAGACAAGGTGTACAGAGGTTTGAATGAAATTTACGGCAAAAAACGGAAGTGACAAATTCTAGCGAAGTTATGAAGTAGGAATTGTGACAGTGATAGAAATGGGTAAAGAAAAAAATAAATTTCAAAATATAAACTAAATAATACTTTGCAGACGACAGCACAGCGTTGAAATTGAAATTAAAAGTTTTATGTGATTCAAAATGAGAACGATAAATAGACGTAGAAAATTTCCAAAAGTAATACGGCACATAAAATTATCTGTCACTATGTAGTGATTAGCAAAATGAATAACAGGTAACCAAAACTGGATAAAGTAAATAGTTCTGTGAAATCGTCTGGTAGAGATATATTTTCGATAAATAATGAGGAATTCAGAAATCTTATTAGATGTATTGGTACTTCTACGCGCAGGCAGTCACTTGCTTGTATACATGCATGCTTGCCGCAGCTTGCGTGCTAAACAAACTTGGAGGTTTGACTTACTCCACATGTTATTTTCATTCGTTGTTTTCTAGTCGCTTTCCATTGTACAAACAATAGACGTTACAAACCAATTCTGTATGATCGATCTAGTGATATTTCGAATTTTTTCACATTTTAATCAAATGCATGCAAATGTATTTTTATCCTGCTAGATGATTTTAACTTCTAACCTGATTTNTAACCTAATTTCTAACCTTCGTTTTCTTTGATGGATGGCAAATTATGAATAGTGGCAACTCAAGTATCAGTGATGGTGGACAAATTCTGCTGCACAATTGCCAGTAAAATTAATTAATTAATTAATCTCATAATCACCAAAATTACCCTACAATTTTGAGAATGGATTTCCAGCAACGCATTTGCTGCAGGCGACATGCAATTAACGCTCAAAAAGTCATGTTAGATAAGATTTTTCTTTGAATGTGTGTAGGTACTCATGAGGGAATCGTATGGAAATCGTCGTAAATGGAACATAATTATTGTACCGTTGACAGAGAAGGTTGACGTACGTGAAGAGTATAGCTTAAAGTGACATATATTGATATATATAATGTATACTTACACTTAAAGTTATATTTATTGAGGTTTTGTCAAACATCGCATCTAACACAATTTTTCTAGATCAACCTAGTAGCAAAATATATCCCTAATGGCCATATTTCGATCTCCATTATATCGGTCTCCCCCATTATATCAGTCTCCATTTTGTTCTAATATATACTCAACTTAACGTTCAGCTTGAGCCTCAAAAACGTACGTTTCAGACTTAGTTAATGATTTAAAAATAACCACCAGAAAATATAAGCTTAAAACGACTAGGGTGACAAACAAGCATACGATAGACCTAACATAAATAGTTCTCAGTATAACTAATAGTGCACCCATAACCGCAAAAATTTCATTTTAAAGAATTATTGATTTTAGAGTTCGTAGCTCCATAAATTCGCGCCAACTTTATAGAGTTCACAGCTACATTTATTCGTCGACGACTTTAATAAAACGCTCAAATAAATATATGTAAGTGTAACCCCAATACCCCTGCTGACACGTCTCACTTAGCTGTTCGAAAGAAAATTTATGACTTTTGCCTATTTTTGACGGGCATGAAATTACTCCCTTATTCTTCGTTAACTTTTTAGTAGAAATCTGATCGAACTTTTTTGGATAATAAGAATGCCCTTTTCATTCCAATCATAGATACTTGTGAATTTCATAGTTCACTAATGAAACCATATATGACCGATACTCACTGATTCTTACAGATAAAAATTTAGAGTTAGTGAAGACTTTTAGGAGAAAACGGATGGGCACGGTTCACGATTGGACAT
>NW_025931979.1:0-24732 GCF_000764305.2 Hyalella azteca | reverse complement strand
ATCATGACAATTGGTGAGACACAATCATGACAATCTTTGGTGAGAGACAATCATGCAATCTTTGGTGAGAGGCAATCATGACAATCTTTGGTGAGCCACAATCATGGCAATCTTTGGTGAGACACAATCATGGCAATCTTTGGTGAGAGACAATCATGGCAATCTTTGGTGAGAGACAATCATGGCAATCTTTGGTGAGAGACAATCATGGCAATCTTTGGTGCGAGATAATTTCAAAACTAAAGTTTGCCTCTCACCAAAGATTGTCATGTTTTTGTCTCACCAAAGATACAAAAAATGGAACACAGTACCCACTGCAGTGAGTGACAGAGAGCGCATTTTCTCGTCGACGAGAACATGAAGTCACGGACGGACAGACAGACAGACGGACATGGCGAGCACAATAGTGTATTTTTTTATAAATGAGAAAATGTGCTAAAAATAAAACAGCGAAAAGAAAACACGTCTAGACAACGTAATGATTATACAAAATGATCTTACTAAAACTTTGCGCTAGCACGATTTTAGCATATGTCACTGAAAGTTCTATCAAACGCTTATGGCTACATTGATCTGTCTGATTTTTGGTGGAGAGATGGAGAAAAACATAGGGAACAAATTCTGACCTTTCAAATTTTTTTAACTCTATTACTTTTCGAAATACAGCCATTCAAAGTTGAGTATCGTTTTTTGGGACACCCTGTAGAGTGGTCGGCCTAAAGAAATGAGGATGCTTTAACATTCTAAGATATAATATTTTTAGTCTCCTATGGTTTGATCTTGTTCACAAGCAGATATCGCTTGTGTTCAGTTTACGATTATAGTAATATGCTCAGTAGATTTTTGTAATGTATGGGATAATATATTTAAGTTTCCTATCGTTTGATCGAGTTCACAAGCAGACATTTCTTGTGTTGTTTCAGTTCATAGTACATATAGGCAACTCACCATCTGCGTTTAAAACCGCCAAGCAGAAGCGCATGAGCTCGCGTTGCAGAGATGCAGGTAATTTGAAATAAGTCAGAAAACAGCAGATCAAAAATATCAATACCAGATACCGTCCCAAAATACCAGATTTGTGAAATCTGGTATGAAATGACACCAGTTGACAATGTTTCGAATAAGGAACTTTCTCTAAATGCGTACAGACTAAAATATCCTTTTGCGTTACAGCAATTATACGATCAATTATATAACATACTCGTGTAACCGAAGGAGGAACGAGCTAATTCGACGATTTTCAGTCGCAACCGACCCGTAACTACTGAACACAACGTGTGAAATCAGCGTATTAGAAAATGATTGTATCCCTAACTGAAGTATTCTTACATAATGCCTTGAAACATCAAATCATATCAAGTACCTTACACGTTTACGCATGTTTGCACAAAAATTTCCGCTCATACACTTCATTTATAATTCCAGAAAAATATTATTTAGGATAATATTTCTTTTGTGATAATGTTGATTTACGGGGGATAACATATAAATGCGAGAACTCGGAATTGTGCCATGAGGTTTCCACGTAGTTGTGCTGTCAGCTACGAACTAATCATCAAGTTCGAACATGTTTAAAAATTATGATTTATGATACGCAATTATCATGTTGCACGAAACTTGTAAAATCCTGTTCATTTAATAAAAAATACAAGACGTTTCTGTTAATCTAGCTGAATTTGGTCCCTAAGATACTAGATTTCCTCTAGTTAATAAACAATTCTGCAGCGATCACTGACAAATTTAATGAAATTATACAGCATATTTAAACGGAGTTTAGGCGCACTGGGAAAGTGTTTAAGTTGGTATTCACGTAAGGACGCTGGAAATATTGTTGGCATATTGTCCTGAGAGCGCCTTTGATGTCTCGGCACTCGTCGCGCGTGAAGCAATTTGGTGCACGACCATAAATCGGCCACCATGAAGGAGGCTTTAAGCGAAACAGGTACGTTCTCATTCGTCAAAAGATTAGTGTTCATTAACAAGCTTTGAAGTTGTAGAGATAATTTGTCCAGCCCGTCGTAGAACTGTATTAAAGTAGAACGCAGCAAGCCCACAATTACTGCTTGATGGTTTGCTGGGTTATCCGCAGCCTTACTTTGACGTATAGACTGTTGACTTTAATTGGTAATTATGATGTTGCTCTTTATATGGAATTGCCTCCGTTTTAAACGAAAGCTGCTAAGGATGCACGACGGTTTCGAGTAAAAAAAAACATTTACTTCCTGATTACGCTACAATTTGAAATCATGGAAACGAAAAATTGCCCATTTATTATATGTGTTAGACGTGATAAGGCTAATGGCGCGGTGCGTCCCTGCGAGGTCGGACTCGTGCCAAACACCTGCTTATTGCCTATTGTGTCGGGTTTGGCTTGATTATCTTCTATTGACTATGATTGCGTTTTTCAGTCCATCCTCGTATTATCAAACATATTATAGCAGAATTTTCCCCTTCACGCTAGATCACAGATCAGGACTCGCAACTCACTGTTTCAAATTTTCTTTGCTTAACCTTGCCGATTTTGACCAGAAACTGATGCACAGGGCTGGGATCGAGAATCCGCACCTCTCTGTTCCAGTCTTCGTACTCTGATGTTTAGTCACTGGACCACCCTGCTCGTCACATATGCAAAACGTCCGCAATATCATATATATCAATAAAATCGCATGAACGACTTCACTGGTAGAATGGGAGCAGAGCGAAAGGACGGAGTTGTGCTTTACCGTTCAATCAACGATTTTGTTCATGCTGCACGATGACAGGACATTTCAAACTGAACCGTTGTTGAAATGTAATGTTTAAGCATTTTGGAATAAACTCTGCCAAACTGAATATATAGAAATGAATACATAAATTATGTATATATTCTGAAAATTGTTCATCATAGTATATATTGTTGTTCGCAGTGGTTAAAGTGTTGTGTTGTGTTGGCCCAGTGGTTAAAGTTCAGAGTACCTAGATTGGCGCAGAGAGGCGCGGGTTCGATCCCATGCAGCTCTGTGCGCCAGTTTCTGGTCAGAATCGGCAAGGAGGCCGGGCGGTTAAGCATAGCAGAATTGTAGCAGTGAGTTGCGAGTTCGAGACCGCAAAATGCTGTGAATGTTCTGCGATGTTAAGAATCGGCGACAGGCCTACGGACTAATAACGCTGAAACCACTATATTATTATATATATTATTATATAAACATCATGTTTTTTATCTTTTTATCTATAATAAACATCATGTGTTTATCATCCTGAACATCCAGGGTTATACCATGTCAAGGTAGATGTTTTTATACGTAAAAAAAAAATATTTCGATGGGTGGACGTAAAAGTTGGTTGAACTATATATACTAGTTCAACCATGGACGTAAAATATTTCATCACTTTCATATAATTAACTCCTATTCAAATTACGGAAAGAGATGATTTTCCGCAGAATTCGATTGATGCATTTTTCGCCACGCCTAGTTTACTACTGGGATTATATTTTACTTCCACATCTATTTATTTTTATTATATTATAATGCATGTTGCCACAATCTTGCATGTGATGATGCGATCATTGTTCTTACTAGCTTGTGTAATTTCGCAAGTTACCATTCAAATTATTGATGCAATTATGCACGTTTTAGCACTTTAGCAGCCAGCACTCAGCAGCAGGTAGAACTTGCAAATAATTGTAGCAATTGCATCATTTGCATGGGCTTGCAAGTTGCATGTTACGTTTAAAATTTAAATCAACTTGTCTCATTTATTTCTTGAAGGTTCATTCCTTTAAAGCATGGCCCAAAATTTCCAAACTTTGAGTACCTGTTATGAGGCTGTTAGTCTGTTACTTTATTTGATCTGTGAGACTGTGAGAGACTGAGAGCGTTCTTAACCCTTTAGCAATAGCGGGCAAGTTCCCTACCGCATATATGATCACTTGAAATGCCTCACAAAATGCTCCAGTACTAGCTCCACCACGGCTTCCTGTTTGTTTTTGAGGTGTCCTTATAATGCTTCAGTTAATCACTAATTATCTGACTACGAGTCTACGGCGGGCTACGGTATCATTCCATGATCCATCATCCATCCATGATGATCCATAGGCCCCCAATTGCCCCCCATCACCTGCACTGTCCAAGTGTCCATAAATTAAAATATGAGCATTTAAATGAAGGTTTTGCCTTGGACAATGGAATTGATGCTCTTTCCACATTTTTTAAATGGTGGAAATAACAATATATATTTAATTATTTCATGTGGGCTAACTTGATTAAATTTAATTAAATTAAATAGTTATTTTACTAATTTTTCATTTGCATAAACTAAATTTAAATTATAAAGAAAAATTTTGTGTACTGCCCACTTTACATGAATTCTTTAAATGCCATTCAAGCCTTCAATGGGCAAAATTTTTAAAAATGCGTACAAATAACTATTTTGTATAATACCTCTTAGTGATCTTACTTTCTTGAAATGATTTCTGGATATTTCAATGCTTGCCCGCTAAAAGGTTAATAATAATAATAATGGCTTTGGCTTTAGGCCATAGGCCTATCACGACTTGCCAATTTGCCATGTCAGGCCGTAGGCCTGTCACCAATTCTTAACATCGCAAAACATTAACAGCTTGTTGCAGTCTTGAACTCGCAACTCACTGCGACAATTCTGCTGTGGAAACTGGCAGCTGTGCTTAACTGCCCAGCCTCCTTGCCGATTCTGACCAGAAACTTGCAAAGCTGGGATCAAACCCGCGCCTCTCTGAGCCAATCTTGGTAAATGGAACTTTAACCACTGGGCCACCTTGGGCTCTTTTTGCTTCTGCTTGGGGCTGGGTTTTTTTTTGTCTGTTGTCTCCAAGTGGACCCCAACCCCAAGTCCACCCAGGTCTCGTACAGTGGCAATAGCATCAGAATCTTGACAACTTTTGCTGAAGTTATTGACCAATTTTTTAGACTTTACAATGACTGGCAAGCTAAAATAATAGGTCATTTATCTTTTTCAATGACTGCCAACTAGTGAGACTTATCCATGATAAACTTATGGGCTGCACTCTGCAGGACAGCTATAGGGTCTGGGAAGCTGAAAATCTGTCTGTATTATAACTAGCATAAGCCTAAACTAAAGCTTGCTCAGAAGTTCAAGTCCATATCTTGATCTGTAAGGAAACTGTTGCAGTCTAAATATTGGTCAAAATTTGTTGCGTTGAGTCACAACAAATTTTAAGGTACAATTTGAGTTGACTTGTTTGGCTGAATTTTGTATCAGTAATGTTGAAAGTAATTTTGTCAGAATGAGCACAAAAAACTGTACATGATCTCATTGTACTAGCCATTTTTATATATTACTTTCAATTTTATTAGACCTCAAAAATGGCATTTTGTTTAACGTTGCACCCATGCAGACTGACTAGCCTTGAGACAAGGAGGTCTATATCAGCAACTATTGCAGCTAGAGGCCTAATATTTTGGAAAACTTAGTTTAGCACTTCACTAGTGCTACAGTTAAAATTTGAAGAAAATTGGAGACCATAATGGTGGAAACGTTTTTCAATTTTAGACCACTGGCATGGAATGACCCAGATGCTTATGCAGGCTGCAGCTATGCTTTGGGTGGCCTTCACACACACTTTTTAAATAAAAACAGACACTTTTAAGTTCTAACCACATCTGAGTTCTTTCAATGCTCAAGTTCACTCTTGGCCTCTTGAGTCTTGCCTTTCAGTTTAAGGTAACCTACAGTATAAATTCTGAAACCTAAAAAGGAAATTCTAACAGTGTTATTATTGTTGATTTAATTTACACTTAACTGTTGTTTATTTTCTCTGTAGGCTTTGGAAAAAATGCAACTTGTCATGTGATAAATTTTGCATAAAGTTGTTATGTCTTATATACGTAATACATAGTTTTTTATGCTGGTGATGAATTCTCTCACACTGGAGCTTTTGGAAGTCTGAAATCTAGAGCAATGGCCAAGCAACTTGACCCATCAGTTTGCAAGTAAGTTAATGTACACTGTGATTTTGATTAACTTTTTGATGAATAAGGATTACTGTTGTGAAGAAATTTCAACTATATTTTGACTAATTTGTAATTTAAATCAATGCGCAGCTTGAGATATCAGAAATATTTAAGCTGGTAATTTTTATTAGGGCTTTGTCAATATGATGTTTGAAATATGCTAATGAAAATCCTGAATAGGTATATATAATTGTAGATAAAATAAATGCAACCATGTAAATATAAAAGCCACAGAGATCTTAATGTGTAATTTTCATTACTCCAACTCATGATAAGTGCAAAGTAGAATCATCAATACATGTAACTTCTAATTTTGTCAGCAATACATATGTTGAATAATTTCATGCTACTAAGCTAGCAATTTTTGCCATGACTAATTCAATTTTTATCATTTTATATAGAATTTGAATAAAGTGCATTGCATTATGTAATCTTGAAACAATATTCCTCAGTGTAACTGTTGCTGCTGGAGCTACTGTATGCTTGGAAGGCGACTTCATTGGCGAAATCACTATTGGAGCTAGGACTGTTGTTCATCCTAAGGTAATTACCTCATGATGCTGTAACTACAGTACTACCTGTAGAAAAATTTGCTTGAAATATCGAATTACTACTCTTCACTCAAAATTTATTCTTATTCAGCTAATGTTATTTAACTTACATTTAAATCAAATTACGTACAAATGGAAGATTGAGGGATTCAGTTCCAAAGTATGTCCAGAATATCTCTTGCTTCCTGTGTACCTGTATGATCTTTTATATACATTTTTTGGAATTAGAGCAATGATTAATTTCTTGTTTGTGAAGGTATTGCTTATTGTATTATTTTTTCTAGTGGGTGTATTGAGGACATTTCACAAGACAAAGTATTGACCTAGTTAACTTTACATTGCAGGCTCGTATTATTGCAGAAGCTGGACCCATCATTATAGGTGAAGGGAACCTGATTGAAGAGCAAGCACAAATAATTAACAGGTGAATAGCTACTTCTATGCTTGTTGCTGATGTGGTCTGTCAATTTTAACCAAATTTATCCTGTTATGATTCGTTTTTCATACTTTTTCAAATTAAATGAAAATCTTGTAAAATCAGTTATCATTCTCTGCTAACACATTTTCAGTAAGGTAATAGAATTTAAAAAGTGTTCAAGAATGTTTTGCACGTTTATTCACAATGATCTTTTTATGTTACACAGACGTCCTGAAGGGAGTGATGATTCCATTCAACGTACGCTCAACATAGGCCACAACAACGTGTTTGAAGTTGACTGTCTGGTTGAAGCAGAAAGCATTGGTGACAACAACGTTTTTGAAGCCAAGTCTCGCGTGGGTCGCGGCGTCACAGTTAGTCGAGGCTGTGTTGTTGGGTCACTCTGCACCCTCACCTGCCCTCAGGTTTGATAGTGGGAATTTTTCAATGTTTCAATTCATCATTGTGATAATTTATACTTAACTCGTCCAAGTGTCTGTTCTGAACTAAATTTCGCTGGAAAATATTGTAGTTCAAAATGCCTTGTAAGCTATGAAAAAATTGGTGAAAATAGATATTGAAAGTATATATTCTTGCTCATGAGAAAAATCATCATAAAACGCATTTGAACATACTATTAAGATAATTCCTAACACACAAACATTACTAAAGACTTATTTTGCCACTTTAACTTTTAGTGCGTCGTGTATCTGTCAATGCCTATTAATTATAAAATTATTTAAATGTTCTTCAATGGTTGGAGTTTCTTACTGCAATAAAAACATGAATATTGATGAACGAAACGTCGGGCAGGTGCTGGCAGAAAACAGTGTTGTGTATGGGTCAGACCATCTCCGCCGACATCAGCATGAGCGTCCCGTGGTAAGTAACAATCGAATTAATTATAATCTGTTTGTGACATTACTCTTCTCGTCAACATTAGCATTACGTAATTTGATGTTTATGTTTTGGCAAATCATTGTCATTATTATCCTCTCGTGCATACGGTATATATGACTTCCCAGCTGCACAAATACTTAGCCAATCATTAGTCCAAAACATTGCTAAAATACTTGTAGTCTGGTGGCCTTATCTAGAAGGAAGGAACATATTACCATGCATGATGAAGTCTGGTTTATTCCTGAAAGCGATCATGGTAGGTGCCTCAGCAATCTGCTGACAGACCGTTCCACTAATTGATTACATGATGCAAAAAGAAATGCTGTCTCTTGATTAGTACTATTACGCATGGTTTCCTTTTTGAACCTATAGTCATGAACTTTTTAATAAATATTTAAGTTAAGAAATAAGGGGAAAATAAGTTTTTCTAGCATATAAATGATTCATTATTGCTGAATTTTTTTTTAGAATTTTAATAATTCTACTTCGGAAATATCTGTATTAATTAATGTTGAAAAAGAAACTAATATTCACTTCAGCAGTAAAAAAAAATCTGAGCACTTTCACTGATTTTTCTCGCATTTAATTTTCATGTAATAAGCATGAAGGTCATTCACGTCACAATATATTTGCAACCTGTTTCTGCAAAGAAATATAAGGGAAAACAAAAACCTTGCGGCCAAATGGTGGCACCTCATACATAGTTTTAACTGCCCATCAACTCTATGGATACGAGTACGATCTTCTGTATGACGAAAAATTTATTACAGGTGCAGGCCTTGCAGCTCGAGTTTCTCAACAAGGTGCTGCCAAATTTCCATTACCTGGTCAAGCCTAAGAAAAAATCTGCTCCTGCTGCTGCAGTCCCGAGCTCGTGATATCTTTCATTTACTTGCATTATTAATCCATTAACTTTATCAGATTTTATTATTTCTTGTACGAGTATTTATTCGTCGCCAATCAGTCACACTTAGTCGGCTTGGTACAATATGTAATTTTAAAAGTTACGCCACCGCAGTAAATCTGCACGAGAGCTCCGCAAAGTATGGACAGTTAAATTCAATTCACTACCGACACCTTCGTTTCGGTCTACTGATATTGCTACTTGATTGACGTTGTGCTTTTACATCATCAGTATCAAGTAATTATTATTTTTACTCTGCACTTTGGAAGCTTTTGGTTGTGGGCAATATCCGCTTACAGGGCTGAAGCATTGAGAGCCTGTTAATGTCCTTATATCCGAAGCTGCTTAAAACATTTATTTTTTGAGGATTATGTGAAAAATTTTTTATCCATTAATGCTTCGATGTTTAAATTTGTGAGGCTTGCAAAAAAGCCAGGAAATAATTTTTTCTACGCAAAAAAAGCGGTAGCCTCGTTTAAAAAACGATAGACACGCTTGTCAATTAATTGGTATTCATCGTGATTATGCACTCTCAACGATCATCCATGCGAATTTTTCAAAATTTTGCACCTAGTTTCGCATAATAAAATTAAAACTATTACACATGTAATTACTTTACGGTTACTTACATATACTGTAAATGAAAGGTAATTACGCAATGCTTGACTATGAGAAGAGTGCGTGAACAATGGTTCTCACAGTGAACAATAGGAAATTGCGTGAACAATTGCAATAAACCGTAAGCATAACAGCAGCAGTTTGAATAAATAATATTGGCAAAATTGCTTATGTAACAAATCGCTAATACAATCATTACAGCTATGGCGATAGAACGTCAACTTGCGACACTACTGCTCATGTATGATAATTCTAACAATCCTCAAAATTAGAATATATCGTATTTTTTCTTCTCTCGGCGAGAGTTTTGCTCTGACGACACCCGAGCTTGAGCTCGATTGGTCAATTCAAGCTCTTGTTTCTTCTCGTCTATTCTCTTCTGGATGCTGCCAGCTGCCTCCTTATCACGAGGAGCTTGTCTGGCCATCGACTGAGACAGATGAACAATTTCGCGCTCCAGCTGTGCAGACCTCTGACCGAGCTGATACCTGAACGCCAGTAGAAGTTTTAGCTTAATAGAAAATTACGCACTTGATAATGTATTCATCATAAAAAATCCTCTTAAAATCCCGAATTTTTAATCATTCCATTTTCGAATAAGAATATATTCACAAAACGTCTAAAAGTCCTTAAACATTCAATGCCGTGGTAGTTTGTTAGATTTTTTATTAAACTTATAGTTGATATTGTGCCGTTACAAATTATTCAGCGTACAGATTACTTGCATAAATTGAACGATTTAAAATTAAATATGCACCGAATATTTTTGTCTCTTACCCTTTCAAGTTTAGCTCTTTGCTGGAGTTTGTTTTGAGGTGTGATTTATCGACGTTCACCGAATCTTTACTGGCCTTCATACGATCTTTCTTGGCGCCAGGCCCTACACCAAAAGTATTGGGTTAATGCAAAATTGGTTATCGTTTTTTGATGAACGTATCAAAGCGGCGTTGTATTTCACGTTTAAAGTAATGTTGAAGTATTCTTTCAATTAAATATATCTATGTAAGAGCAAGCAATGTTGCCAGCATTATTGTAAAAAAATGTCTACCGGCAAGTTGATTGTTGATGATGTCGAAGACCGATGTGTTCGCAGATATCCTCTCTTCCTCTCGCTTTATTCTCTTCTCCTCTCTAAGTTGATCTTTCTTGAGTCTTTTTTCGACCTGAAGAAGATCTTCTCCGCCGCTTTTTTCACGCAGTTCCATGCATCGATCTTCGCAAAAAAAAAAATCATTATTGGAACACAGATTGATTCCTAGTAAACGAACATCGAATGATCGCACTGAATTCATGTAATGTTTAAAAACATTCTGAGTTGAAAAACATGGCTCTGTTTTTAAAAAATAGGTCATGTTCTTGCACAAGAGTGACGAAAATACCTGAATATTTTTTTTCATGATTGCTCAACACGACATTTATGTGGGACAACAAAATCGGTTTAAAGGCTGGTGTCAAAGTTACCCATTAGGTAGTATGTGAAGATTGCAGCATTGGACAGCCTAAAGGTTAACAGAAGCTCGCGCACGAGCTAAAAAGGGCCTGGATGAAGAGAAAGCTCATTTGAAGAATCTAAAAAATTTACTTGATTTAATTTCTAAAACAATTATGGAATTGTAGATACTCAACTATTCTTCTCATTGGCACATCTCTTGTTTAAATATGATGATGAAATCTACTCAACCGGCTTATAATTTGCCCATACCGGGACTTACCCAGCGATACTCCAGGGGGATAGAGATACGCGGGCACAGGCTCCACTCTGCCCTCTTGTCGTCGCCCGAGTCCTGCTCCGGCCACGTACCCCATTAGGGACATGAGGCGGGATCCAATGCCCTTTATATGCAATAAATCTAACATTACAACATAGAATTCAGGTACGACAATTAAAAAAAATTACTTTCAGATCGCTAATAGGCCATTTGAATCTATACGCCGTAACATGGGATATATATAATAATAGAAAATGAGTTGTAATAACTGATCAGAACTGATTATTTTTTGATCAATATTTTTTCAAGTTCATGGTTCGAAATTTGTAATCATTTTGCAGAGAAATAGTTGTAGTGACGAATATTGAGAAACAAGCCACTGCAGCAATAAATTGAAACAGCGTCTCACTTTGGTGTGCTTCTCCCACTCTCCAAGAGCAGAAACAGCAGTTGGGTTCAGAAGCCATTCACTAGGTGGTTCATCATCAGTAAATGTCTCCGACAGAAGATCACCTTTCTCGAATGACGTCGAGCTGTTGCCTGGTTCAATTGGAATGGCATTCGAAGGCTGCAGAGCAATTAATGTAGATTTAAAAATTATCCTTTTGTATTCAAATTGATGAACATATTTGAAAGTCAGAGCAAGAATGTAAAATTTATTAGCATTGGTATCGATTCCACAGAAATTAACAACCTAAAATAAATACAAAATGACAATTCAAGAAAAAAAAATTGGTAGTAGGGTTTTCAAACAGAGGTTTCCACGGAATTATTGAAACTTTGGAAGTGTTGACACGATATTAGTGAACTACAGCTCCCCTTAAAAGTACACTAGACTGAAACAAATCTAGTTACAGGAAAGGTGAAAAAATTGTTTTGTTCAATGCAACATCCTGCACGCTGACCACTCACCGAGAGCTGCAGTGATTGAGACTCGCTGGGCAGGGGCACTATCTTATCCAGGGCACACTCAACCACAGAACTGCATGGAGTGCACTGCACACTCACTACCTCATCTGCCTGGTCATGAAGTTGGAAATTATTACATAACATAGCTAATGACTGATATTTTATTTGTGAAGGATTGTCAGATTGTTGCAGTTGCTACATGATGCAAGATTGCTTTTGCGCTAGGTTTTACACAATTTTTTAGCAGTTGCATGCGATAAGAGTTGAGCATTCAGATCCATCATATGTAGCATAAATGTAATTACCTGCAACATTTATGCAATACACCTTGAATAAATCAAAGCAAGATTTCTCAATCCTGAAAAATAATTGCCTTTATTCCATAAAATATCATTGTCCTAGAGACAAATCATCTGAAACTACTGACGTGCAAAATGGCATCCACAACACCAGGATGCCACAGTGGAATGATGGAGTCCGCACTTGATGACAATGCGTGACGACACAGCACTTTGCTTCCCACTTCCAGGGATGATGTGTCAGGAAACCTGGCAATGTGAGAAATACACCAACAATACATTCAGTTAGAATTATTCATATTTAACAAAACGACAATAGGAATGATAACCTTAGTCCTAATTACACTTCAAGCTTCAGTTAAAACTTGAAATTTGGACATACTGATGATATAGTGATGTGACTTGTGTCACTTCACCATACATTCTCTTCACTCACCTGTGTTTCTTTCTTACCAGACTTGTGGATGCAAATCATTCAATGTGAAATAGGTCTTTTGAGCTCTTCATTTAGATATTTAACGCAATTTTACAAAGTAACTGTAGATTTAAAATTTTCCATGTTTATTGTGCAAGTGCAGATGTGCTTTATTTGATGACATAGCAAATGGCCAACTTTAGATAGCAGTTGAGGTATTGATTTTCTTGCATGACCTTGCCTACACCCTTGTACTAGTGTAATGACAGAGCAATTGTAAATGCTTTTGGCCAAATGGCCTTTTTGGTTTAGTGTGTAGGACTTGCAATTTACTATTTGCTACATCTTATGAAGGCTGAGTTCCCTCACAGTTGTAAGGGATTTTTACAGTATTTTGTATAGCAGATGCCATCTGCTTGCTTCACTTACTGCTTTCATACCATGATAACCTTACTAACCCCATTTCATGCTGCGCAGGCTGAGAGTATCTGTGATTTGTCTATTTGTATGCTGACACCATTGTTCCACAATATATTTTCCTCAGCAGTGCTTAGGTGGTTTCATTAGCCTTATCTGCCAGCATTGTCCACGGCTGTACCATCCACCTCTTTAATTTCAATTTTGAACTTACCAGGACCGTCGCCTCCTTTACAATGATTTCAGCAAATTTTTAAGCTAAAGCCAAATAGAAAAACAAGCAAGGATTTTCGTCATACAAGAGTTTAGAAATACCACACTGTCTTGTTAGACCTATGATACACTTAACTCACATGTATGGTCTGAGAAGGTGCACTGCAACCAAGCTCCCATGGCTGTATTGACATGCATCGTTGAAACGGCAAACACCAGACATGAAGTAGCGACATGGTAGCATTGCTCTGCTAGTTGGCTGACTGAACAACACCACTACCTAGATTCAATAATAAAAAATGATAATGCATTTTATATAGATCAATAATTTGGATGTGAAGCACGATGATATGATCATAAAATTGTATTAGCATTTGATTTGAAACTTTTATCATATTACCTTTCACTTATTCTGAAGCATGATCAAGAGTTTATCTATAAAGCAGAAGTTTATAATTATGTGCTATATCACTTTATTCAATAAATTTCTTTTGCATTAACTCTCACTCCTTTCAAGATTTAACAATTTTATTTTAGTCCAATTTTGCCAAACAGCCAAATCTTTCCATTGAATCAATCAGTTGAATATAAGTTTTTGTAATGATTCAACTTTACTAGAGCTTACCTCTGGATAATCTAGGTTAAGTTCTCCAGTATCTGGATTTCCAATGCTCATTACAACAGCATTGTGGTAAGTGTGTCCACCCCATTCTTCAGTATATGGTGCACACACAGCAGCACCTTCTAATTTATTCACCTCTTCTGTGGTCCATGCTTTAGTAAAACCTTTGTAATCTGATAAATTTCTACTTAATAGAGAATAAACAGAATCTTTTGAATCAATTTCTTCAAGCTCGTAAGTTGAACCACCAGAAAGGTTTCTTGATGAATCCTCATTAGAAGATTCATCACTAACTTCATTTGCACTAGTATGGGTGTTTTCATTTGAGTCTGATGGTTTAGGATCCAATTGCTCTATCTCCGTCTGCAAAACAAAAAAAGGAGAGGTTATAAGAAAAATTGATGGTCCAAAAAAATATAAAAATTACTAAACTACAGTACGTACTATATCAAATTATTAATATATATATTTTATTATTTTATGAACCCACTAGTTTCTAGTTTGACAATTGGTAGAAAGTAATTAATTATTTTTGTTTTATTATTTCAAAATTTAAGAAAATTTATCATGCATATTTATAATAGATAGATTCTACCTTAAAAAGTGCCAATTCTTCTTCTATTCTTATTTCTTCTTCAGTTTTTGTATGATTGTTGCTACCAGCAGGAGGCTGTTGCACTGAGTCTGATGCGGAAGATTTGAGTGCCTGCAACTGATCCAACTCCAACTCCAGCAACTGTATGAGGTTTTGTTGCAGCTGCTCTAGTTGCTGCCGGTCACTTGCTTCAAGACAACTTGCTTGCAGAGCTAAGCTCACTTGTTCAAGCTGGAAGAAGAGTATTTAATGGAAACAAATATTTAAATTTGAGTAAATTTTGACTATCCAGCTTATCTAAATAAGTCCAGAGTAAATTGTTATTCAAATTTTTATATATAATTACTAACTAAAATTATTTTAACTGTTACAAAAATATATATCATTAATTATTTGACCAAAATTTGCAAATTTCCTTGTCTTTAAACATGAAAACAGATTTTCTAAATGTGAATACATTGGAATGAGAAATGAATACAATAGTGGTTCATTATTGTATTCATTTCTCATTACAGCTATGGCAATGTGTTCAATCAATGAGAAGGTTCAATCAAGGTTCAGCCCTCAATTCTAAATCTTAATACAATAATGAACCACTGAAATGACATAATTTTGGATCACTTTCTGGCCATTATTGAAAATTTGGTATGAACTACCCACCCATGAGACAAAAATGCCAAAATTTGTGGCTAATTTCATCCATTTTTATACCTTTTTGGCTCTTGTCTAATTTCTTTCATTAACCTCAAAAAACAGCACATTCTTGCCTACAATTTAAAAAACTTACTCTGAAATGATTTTTATTATAAGCAATTAATGGAACATTCTGCCTGATTTTTCAGTGTGGTTTCTTAAGTGTAACTATGAATCTATGATAGAAATAAAAAAAGTCTAGTAATTCTTGTTTTCCTCTAATAGCATTGATACCGGTATTTAAATTATAATTTAAAATTTTTTGGTAAATAAGTGATATACGTACATGAATACATTTGATAATTAATTTTAAAAATTATATAATTATGGCACAAACCTAATGCAGTACTCTCTTTTAAGGGGACCGGCTACCCTAAAAATCGGAAATTTTGACTTTTCCATTCTCTTGACTCATTTTGTAGCTGCTGAAAAAGCGCGTCTAACGCAGTTTACCGCATATCTGTGCGTGCTATAGTTTTTGTGTAAGACAATTTTAAAAATATATAAAATGAACATTTTTTAACATTATGTACAAAGACTTATTTGAATTAAATCTGTATATATAGATCATTACTTTCGTTAATTAATAAGTGTTTGCATTCGTTTGAAAGCTACAAACGAGACGCGTTCAACAAAGCTACTACGTACCATAGATGTACATGCAATATTTTTTTGTGTAATGCAGTCTTAAACTTTTATAAAATGATCATTTTATACCATAATTTACTAATAAATGGTATTTAAATGTAATTATTTAGGTTAATTGCGAAGTGTTTGCACTCGTTTGAAAGCTACAAACAAGACGCGTTCAACAAAGCTACTACCATTGATGTACATGCAATAGTTTTTGCTTAATGCACTTGTAAAGTTATGTAAAATGAATATTTCATATATATATTTATAGTATACAAAAAGTCCAATTTATAGCTTATTATTCACGTTAAATTTGACATAAATAGGCCTTAAGAGGCGTGCTGGTACCCCGAATGCAAATAATTGGCAATGGGAAAGCTTGGGCTACAATATCAAGACTTTTTTGGGTATATTCTTCTGTTTTCAATGAATTTTACTTTATTTGGCTCTCCTGAACAATTTAAATTTTCGTTTTTTGTCTTTTTGAAAACCTATCTCCTCCTACAGTTTTCAAGCTACAGCAATGAGACATATACCATTCGATTCGTAAAGACCATACCTTTCGAACTGATCATTTTTTTAAATTTCTGTCTGGTTTGTTTTTTATATGGGGGAAAAGGGGGGGTAAGGGGAAAATGATAAAAATTATCATCAAATCTATAGGTATGGTCCTTTCGAACCGAATGATACATGTCTCGATGTTGTAGGATGATATTTGTAGGAGGAGATAGATTTTCTAAAGTAGGTACCCCCTTTTTAGCCGTTTTCTATGAATTTCATGTTTTCTATCAATTTTTTCGAAAAATTCATGCAAGCAAAATGTTATTTTTTTTACATTTTATGTATGTATGTGAAGTTTCATGATGATCGGTAATAACTGTAGAAGTTTTTCTGGAGGGTAGCTGGTCCCCTTAATAGCATCAAACGGGGTAATAAAGGATGGGCGGGGTAAATCGGAATGTAGTCGTCCCACATTTTGTAGAAATGTTGTTTCAGCTAAACTAATCAAAATATTGTGAACTAAAAAAAATTGGCATAAAGGTCAAAATTTTTACTATCTATGTGGCATAAAATAAGTTGAGAAATCATTCATTCACTACTTGTAAAAATCCCCGAAAAAAAGTGTGAAAAGTGAGATTTTGAAAATGTACTTCTGCTAAGGTCTGTAGCAAAAAAAAATATTTGCTGTATCAAAAATTTAACTTTTATAAAAGTTGCACACAGGTGTTGGCTTGAAAACGTGATCAACAGAATTTGCACATCTGATTCCATAAAAAAAGTGGCAGCCATTTCTGCAGGGACCCCCCCACTGGGGTAATAAGGGACACCTCTAAAAATGTATTTACAGTACAACCTTGATTAGCAGAGGCTCTAGTTGATGAAAAAGTCAATCAACAACAGAAAATTTTTATTTTATTTACCTCACACAGCAAAAAAAATTCATAGATATAGTTGTGCACTGGGCAACATAAAATGAAAAGTAATTAACCTAAACTATGATTCATCCCTCCCAAAAATATGATGGTTGTCACTTGAATATTCCTTTCTGGTTTAAGTAGTTTTTACAATCTTTTTTTTTGTTATAGTGAATTCACTTGACCCAATTAAAATGGTGAAAAATTACAAGCTGTCCTGTAAGCTAACAGATACAGTCATACAGAAGAGTGCTACCGGTATATGGCTGCTGATATGAAGCTTGCAGTGGACAAGCCTACAAGGTCATTGTAAATGTTCAATGGCATTTCCATCAACCATGGATATGGTAATATCATATCAATAAAGGAAGAACAAGTGAAAATCACAGAAAATGTCATTTATTCTACATTTACATCATCTACAAAGGAAAAAGATGACATCCAATTACTGTTAGTAGACAAGTACACTCTGCATGCTTCAAAGTTCAAATGTTTTAAAATTAAGTTTTATTTCAAGTGTCCCAGATTACCCCATTCCCAGGGGTTATTCGGGATGCAATTTGCATCTGGCACCTTACAAATAGCATATGAAATTTTTTGAAGATACCATACAATAGCCCTCGCAATGAGCTATAAAATGAGCCCAAACATATTTATGAAATGTTTCATGGCAAGAAGTTATCAACAAAAAATGCTCAAAGCCCTCAGCCTGTCCCTTATTACCCCCCTTTGAAAGTATGCTATAAACATTTTGGCATAATAAAAAACATGTTTTTCATTAGTGCATGCCCAGACAGCAAGTGAAATTAAATAATTTAACAAGCTACATTAGCATAATGATGATTAGTGATTACCATTATCAATATGATTATATCGGCATTACCTGATCATTGTAGAGTTGAATAGTATCCACAGTATTTTTATCTGCCATTGCATCAGATGATCAGCATCACCAGATCACTTCACACAAGATTGACAATAAGTGACTTTTAATATGAAAGAATAAAATATTTTGATTTATTATCATGCCTGGACCTGGATAGGCAGGATAGTATGGCTCTCAGCCCTCACTAATAGTCTAACAGTGCATCAGTGACCACTGACCAGTCACCTGTCGCTGTCCTGTCACCAGTCACGGTTCAGGGTTCACCAAGGTCCTGTCCGTGTCCAGGCTGTAAAGTAGGGCCTTTCAGCTTGAGATATTGGCATCTTTTCAAGCTCTCCATCAGCCACCTTGACCTCAAATTGGCGTCCATGGCCGATCATAAACTATGGCTCGGGCAGCCATTACTGATCATAAACATAGATTGCTTGATCAGCCCAGCCATCACCGCACGCATCTTCAGCTTGTTTGATTGCTTGTATCTGTCACCCGATCAAAATGTGCATACGTCTGGCACGCCTAATGCTACTGCTGAAAAAACTTATCAATCTATTGTGTTCCAACACAATCCATTGTGTTCTAACGCGATCTATTGTGTTCTAACGCAATCTATTGTGTTCTAACATGAACTATTTTGTTCGAACGTGATCTATTGCGTTCTAACGCGATCTATTGTGATCTAGCACAATCTATTACATTCTAATGTGATCTAGAGTGTTTTAGCATAATCTATTGTGTTCTAACGCGATCTATTGTGTTCTAACGTGATCTATTGTGTTCTAACGTGATCTATTGTGTTCTAACGCAATCTATTGTGTTCTAATTAAAGGCCTCCCACACTCACCATTCCAACAAGAAGGAATTAATTTTATTAATTAAAAACAGGGAATGGTTTCATGTCAATGATCAGGGCCCCGACCTTAACGCCTCTGATGGTGGCCTACACCGACTCCAAGGGTCACTGAGCTGTGTCGCGAGCGAGGAGCGGGCCCACGTCAAACTTTTTTCTGGCTGCTGTTAGGATGCTAGCTGCATTGCCTCTCTGCACAGCCAAACCCAACCTTTGCTCCAACCATAGTCTCTCTACGTTTGCCGGACAATTCCGTAATGCGACGGCCAATCTGTGATATTAAAGGACCAGTCGTTTCACCATATGTGCCTGTCGTTTCTAATGAGACTGGCTCGAAACAATACCAAGCTGCCAACGCCATGTATTTAGTCTCTTGCTATCCTTCGCTGCACGAGCCGCGAACCCAGCAGAAATAGCCGAATTATTGACATGCAACTCAGCAAAAGTGTCGACGCAGGTTGCATCCCAGCACAAACACCTCCCATTAGAAAATGGGAAAACCGTTAAGCCATCTGGTCTCTTACCATCCCCTCTGTCCACTCCAACGGGTTCAAGGCATGAAGGAACGCCAGCGCTCTGATGAGCCCTCCTGATCACATCGTTCAGAGCCGAGTGTCTTGGATGTTGCCCAGCGCTGTACTTACAAGAAAGGCCATGCAGTCCTCGTGCATCCATCCGCTTTCCGCACCGACAAGTGTGGGGTTTGCATACATATGCGCCAACTCGAAGAGCGATTGAGACGCGGAAGGAGTCGGGATCTAGAAGTGTTCCAAGAGCATCCGAAGGAATAGCGTGAAGCCACAAGCCACTCTCTCTCTTCACCACTGCAAGTAGATAAGCCCTGGATATTTGGTCCGCCGCTTCCAAAAGCCGCGCTGCAGAGGCCATGGCCACAGGCCCATCCTCTGCCGGCCCCAACTCGCGTCCTCAGGCAAAGCAATACCTGCGTTCCCATTGCGCCACTCATCCACCACTATCTGCAAACTGTCGTCCTCGGCCAGTCGTACATTATGTAAAACAGCATCAACTAGGCCACGGACGGAGTGGAGTGACAATATGAATGCAGGGAGCGCGATGTCCTTTGACATACGGATACCCAGACCTCCCAGCCAGACCGGTAACACAGCTTGTTCAAGAGATTTGCAGTTGAAGCTATCTTTTGTATTTTAACGTGATCTATTGCCTTCTAACGCAATCTATTGCATTATAACCATTCTATTGCGTTCTAACGCAATCTATTGCGTTCTAACGCAATCTATTGCATTCTAACACGATCTATTGTGTTCTAACACAATCTATTGCGTTTTAATGCAATCTATTGCACTCTGAAGCAATTTACTGTAACCCAAGGCTATCAAATGTAACCCAAGGCAATCTAATGTAGCCTAAGGCAATCTAATGTAACCTAATGCAATCTAATTCAATCTAATATAACCTAATACAATCTAATGAATTCAAATTCAAACTGACACTTTCTACTGCAATCTAAAGCATTCTAATGCAATCTTATGTAACCTAATGCAATGTAATGCAATCTTAGGTAACCTAATGCAATGGAATGCAATCTAATGTAACCTAATGCAATGTAATGCAACCTAATGTAACCTAATGAAATCTAATGTACCCTAATTTGATTTAATGCATTCTAATGCATTGCAATGAAATCTGGTGCAATCAAATAAAATCTCAATGCATTCTTACACATTCTAATTCAGTCTATTTAATTTTACTGAATTAGGTTGGCTTGAATTGCCGCTGGAATGATTTGATTAGGGTTGAATTTGGTTGGGTTGAATGGAGTTGGGTGTTATTGAATTGGGTTGAATCAAGTTTGAACAGTTAAATTGGTTTTGGTTGAATATGGTGTAATTGGGTTGAGTTTAATTGAATTTTGGTTGAAATAAGTTAGATGGGGCTGAATTTGGTTGGATTGAATTGGTTTTGGTTGGATTGGATTGAATTGGGTTGGGTTGACTTGGTTTTGGTTAGATTGGGTTGGGTTAAATATGGTTGGTATGAATTGGGTTGGGTTGCATTGGGAAGGGTTGAGTTTATTTGATTTGGGATCAATTGGGTTAGGTTGAATTGGTTTTGGTTGAATTGGGTTGGGTTTGGTTAGATCGGGTTGGGTTAAATTTGGTTAGGATTAATTAGGTTGGGTTGCATTGGGAAGGATTGGGTTGATTTGAATTGGGATCAATTGGGTTGGGTTGAATTAACTTGGGTTGAATTGGTTAGGATTGCATTGGGTTGGGTGTGGCTGAATTGGATTGGGTTGGGTTGGGTTGGGCTTGGTTGCATTGGGTTGGGTTCAGTTAGATTGGGTTGGGTTCAGTTAGATTGGGATGGGTTCAGTTAGATTAGGTTGTTTGTATTTGGTTGGGATGAATTGGGTTGGCTTGGTTCAGGTGACTAGACTAATGATGTAGTCGGTTTATTTAAAATGATTTATCACAAGCTGCTTTGTTATCCATTGTCAGTGCCGTGAGGCTCTCTCAACGCAAGCACTCAAATACATGCACTTTGAACCATCGGAACTGCACGCTACATCAAGTAATTCTGGTGGCTCTGAGCATGAATGCTTGGGTGCTTAAATATACACTCTTACAGCAATCAGAACTGTGTGCTGCAGCACATAGTTCAGGTGGCTATGAGCGTGTATGCTAGGGTGCTCAAATGGATCTCTCACAGCCAGGAACTGCGCGCTACAGCGCATAGTTCATGTGGTTGTTAGGGTGTATGCTCAGAGGTGGGCAGTAGCGCGCTACATGTAGCGGCCGCTACTAGCGGCCGCTACATTTTTAGTAGCAGTAGCGGCTCTACATTTAAGGCAATGTAGCGGTAGCAGTAGCGCCCGCTACATATTTAAGTAGCGATACGAGGTTTTGCCGCTACAGCGCTACCGCTACATTTATAGATAAAGCCTTTTATAAATACCATTTATTTGTAAATAATGATATAAAATGATCATTTTTTAAAAGTTCAAGACTGCATTACACAAAAAAGTATTGCATGTACATCTATGGTAGTAGCTTTGTTGAACGCGTCTCGTTTGTAGCTTTCAAACGAGTGCAAACATTTTGTAATTAACGAGAGTAATGATCTATATATACAGATTTAATTCAAATAAGTCTTTGTACATATTGTTAAAAAATGTTCATATTTATATTTTAAAAGTTGTCTTACGCAAAAATTATAGCACGCACAGACATGCGGTAAACTGCATTAGACGCGCCTTTTCAGCAGCTACAAAATGAGTAAAGAAAACAGTAAAGCCAAAATTTCCGATTTTTAGGGTAGCCGGTTCCCTTAATAGTATTAAATATTATTTAAAAACCAGCATGATACATACATAATATAAATTACAGAATAAAACGGTATGAAAGATTTCGGTGTAATGTTGTCAACCTCAGCCTGTTACTAGTGTCAACATGTTACTTGTTACTTGTTAAGTTGTTACCAGTTACCACTTACAGGTTTTTTCATCATTCAGTTTGCTTACAGTTATTTTTACACAGTTATTTTTATGTTTCACCTTCCCTACATGGATGTCTATTTTAATCTACCAATCTCAAAAATAATCCAATTATTTATACAAAAAAGACTGATTTTTATATGTATATGTGGATAATTTCTTAGATTGGTAGATTAAAGTTCACATCCATGTAGGGAAGGTAAAACATAAAAATAACTGTAACTTCTATTTACTGTATCTAACCCTGGGGAACCCATACTAGTTCGGTTAGGTTAATTGCAACAAAGTTGCATTGATATGTTTTAAAAATGTTTTATTATCATTAAATGTTGAATGAGTAAATCCCAATAGCAGAACAATAAATATTTAGAGATTTCCAATAATTTTGGCCATTGTAGCGGCTAATGTAGCGCGCTACATTTTACTGTAGCGGTAGCGCCCGTTACAATCTAGTGGGTGTAGCAGTAGCGCCCGCTACATTTAGAGCATGTAGCGGTAGCGGTAGCGCCGCTACATTTCCAAGTAGCGCTGCCCAGCTCTGTGTATGCTTGGGTGCTCAAATGTAGCTCTCACAGACATCGGAACTGCACGCTACAGCGTGTAGTTCAGGTGGCCCGTGGCTATGAATATGTATGCTTGGGTGTTCAAATGTGGCTCTCACAGCTGCCGGAACTGCGTTCTACAGCGCGTAGTTCAGGTGGCTGTGAGCGCCTATAATTGGGTGCTCAAATGCAGCTCTCACAGCCATCAGAACTGCACGCTACAGTGCATAGTTCAAGTGGCTGTGAGTGCTTATAATTGGGTGCTCAAATGTAGCTCGCACAGCCATAGTGGCAAACCAGAGCTTTTTTAGAATCAGTTCATTTTTAATTTCTTTATTTATTCAAGATTTAAACCAATTTCTTAAGTATGATAATGCTGGTATCCATTATACTTTACTGGCCTACTTATAGGACTCAAAAATTAACTTGAGGGAGAGTCTTAAATACTCTCTGCTTTGCCACTATGCTCGCAGCCATCGGAGCTGCATGCTACAGCACGTGCCACGTAGTTCAGGTGACTATGAGCGCGTATGCTTGGGTACTCAAATGTAGCTCTCACAGCCATCGGAACTATGCGCTATGACACGTAGTTACAAATTACGATCATATTTGTAGCATGTAGATTGATACAGCGCATTGGCCATATTGATCGTAATTCATAAATTACAATTTATGGAGAAGCATAATTGGCAACTGGAGTCCAGTGGCATCCACCTTGGTGTCTTTGGTGCATGAAATTGGCATCCTCAGACCTTGACCTATGTTATGCCATGCTTTACAGTCTGGGTCCATGACTCCATGTCATGTCCACTCTCCACCAGTGTGAGTGCAGTCTAGTGACTCTAGTCCAGTCTGTAGAGTATGGCCTTTTAGCTCGAGATATTGACGTCTTTTGAAAATTTTTATCAGCCACCTCTACCTTACATTGGCGTCTTTTGAGGATCCTCATCAGCCATCTCGACCTTACATCGGCGTCCCGTCGCGGTCGCCGCGATCTGAAAGGTGCGGCGTGAGCACCGGAGGCCCATTTTGGGATGTACTCCAGCATGCCAGGAAAAAAAGTTGCCAGAATGTTTGCTAGAAAAACCAAAGTGCATATCTGACCGTTGTCTGATGATCGGTACTGAGGCACGTGCTCTACGACTGATTCGGCCAATGCCCAACAATGATGCACGCACTTGCGCGATCGACGCAGCTGTTGCTCAATGATTGACATAGATGCCCAAACTTTACGATCAATGATCGACACGGATGCACGCATTTTACGAGCGATATGGCCGACGCTCACACTTTACGAACGATGCGGTATGATTGACATGGATTCACGCATTTTACGATCGATGTGGCCGATGCCAACTGATCGATTCCAACACTGAGAGAAAAAGGCCCCCCGTTTTGAAATACTTGGGTGTTTCAAAACCTCTCGAGCTTGACGCGCTTATGGCAAGCATTGCGTGGCATTGCGTGTGCGGCAAGCATTGCGTGGTCAGTGCGCCGAATGCTGTCGTAGGAGGTGGTTGTGTGGAGCCACCGCTCATGAATGCCTTGAATCTATACTGCTTATGGTTAATTGGCCCAACTCAATTCGGTTAATTGTTTCAACTCACTGCTGTTCTTTTGTCAATAGTAATGTTAACGAGCGACGTCTATACCATTCAATCGCACAAGAAGTTGATCATAA
>NW_025931978.1:49733-151114 GCF_000764305.2 Hyalella azteca | reverse complement strand
CGACAGCAACAAACAACTGCTTCATTGCTTCTGCATCTAGGAACTGGTAAGAGTGTCTGATTAGTCCAAGAAGGTTGTTGGATTTCTTAGCTTACATTTCAACATGCTTAGAAAATTTCAGCTCCTTGTCTTTGTCAACATAAACTCCAAGATCTTTTTCCACAGGAGTGACAGGACCACATTAGACTTTTCAATCATTACTCTCTTGTTGCAAATAAATAAACTGTAAAATAAATAAATAAACTGTATATAGAAAACAGTAGTGGTATTGCATCACGTTCAAAATCTAGGCATATACACTGGGTTTTGAAAAGTTGGTTATCAGTCGGTAGCCGTTAGCCCGTTACAAGTTAATCAGTTCCCGTTACAAGTTAATCAGTTGAGGGAGGCAGGGAGCAGCGTGAGCTAATAAACCATTACTACGTTCCCGCTTCAAAACCGCACTGTCAAACAACCGTCAGCAGAATATAGTCACTGAGGGTATGACACTGCACAAAAAAATTCTTCTCTTCCGAAATTACTCTCGTAGGAAGCAACTTGTACAAGGGCGCTAATTTGAACAGCAAGGGCACCATTATCGGCGAGACATAACAAACCGCAACGCTCCTAGCGACTGTCTAGTGAACTAATAGCGATATATTTCGGTCTTATTCTTCGATGTCACTAAACGAGAGTTTCCCACACTTCGGCACGCAAAGACTCGTCAGGTGGTACGATAAACGTTTCGTTTTCATGATTAATTTTCAAATTTTCATTTCAAGTCTACATTTATTTACGGTCTAAAAAGATAATCTTTAATAACAGACAGGACGCACGAGTTTAAACGTTGCAACATTCCAATAACCTGCCTCGGCGTTTACCGTTAAAATAAAACTGCACAGCTAACAAAGAACTAATTATTATCATATCAAATGAGATATGCATGTAATTGAATATATTTCCGTTTGATATTACGATAATAATTATGAAAAATTGTACATGGTACTCAATCACAAAACGTTTGAGAACGTGAGAAAATCATTAGACCCGTGCTGCAGAGATAAAAAAAAAACAGCTCATAATCTACCAACAAGTGAGCAATTAATAAGTTCACAATATTCCATCTGTTGATTAGTTCATCGCTTTCTCTCACTTGAGCGACTTTATTTATTCGCGCACAATTGCTTTTTCTTGACAAATAGAAATATGTGAGCAGCGCACGAGATCATGTCATGCCGGCCGCTATTGCGAAGACCGACGTTGGCTGCCCGTCATTTGCTGACGAATAATAATCATGCATATTTTACCGTCAGCTTCAGCATGTTACCTACACAATTGAAGAAATAAGGAAAATCAGCAAGGTCACATTAATAAATTTAATGAGATCATGAGACAAATGCTTAAGTATTATAGTCACACTATCATCAATGAGAATGGAATTAGAATAATGGGGGCGCCGATATCCAGTCAGACCTTTAGACCGGTCTTGTACACGGCATTCATTCATTTATTCAATAATAATAAATAAAAATTGGAGTCTTCCTAATCATTTAAAATATTCTCCCATCTCCACATCCTCCAGTCTATATTTTGCACTAGAATTTAAATACATATTACTCACTATCCTCGCAAATTTTTCACTTATACCAATTTTTCCGGCGTCTAACAACAGTTCTCTATCATCCTAGTCATACGCTTTTTCAGTATCTAGTAACGCCAGGTACACCATCTCTTCATCGTTATTCATCCTACCAACCAGTTCATTCACAACAACAATGTTCTATTCTTCTCTTCTTTCAAATCTGAAACCATTTCGCTCGTCCCAAGCACTCATTCTTCTCCCATAAATCGTTGCATCTGCTCATTCATATTCGCTCGCAGAAAATCTTTCCGCTCGTGTCAGAACGAACAACTGGCTTGTAGTTCTTCAGCTCTGTCATGACCTCCCTTATGCAGTAATGTTAACCGGCTTACAATGCTAGCAAAAAACTCATTTAGTCAGAAGATACGCAAGACTACATGGGAAATATTTTACCTTGTACGGCAATGACTAGAAAGTATTGTGAACATTTCCTAGTAGAAACATTGAATGTATAGGAGAAGAAGAGCAAGGTACTACATGAGATCTCTTGAGATGAGTTAGCTAGAAAATCGTCCCGAGTATTGCACAGGATTGTTTTGGTTCATTTTTCCTTCACCCATCCAGCCTCAATTAATTTATAAAAGTAATAATAAAATCTTAAATAATACTAATTTCAAATCATTTCAACTTCTTCTTAGCCACAGATCTCGACGAATTCATCGAGGTTTTCTGCGCATTGGTTTGCAAGTGATAAATCTTGGTCTGGTACTTGGCCATTCTGGTGATGGCGATGTGGCCGGCGATGATGTGCACAATTAATATGATGAGGTAGAAGCAGTGCAAGGGATACTCCATTGCTGTCAACTTACAGCCTGGCACCAGCAGCAGGAACAGCAGCAGCGGCAGCAGCAGCAGCGCCACCACCAGCCAACTGCCCGCCAGCTCAGGAACCTGCTAGTGCGACACTTCTTCAGATATCTTTTATATACAGTATTGTAAAATGTTTTAGTGGGCAATACAAAAAGATCTTAGATTGGATTACAAACATTTGAAAATTTCAATGCACATTAAATTAATTCATAATAAACTTCATTGATTCGGCTATTAAAGAATAAATAAAGAGCGGCGCTACCGTAAGCGACATCCAGCATCTATACTTCTATTTATAGAAATGTGATATCAAAATGTAAATTGTAAATAAAGCGCATTAATAAATGTACAAAATGCAATAAAAAAATATTGATAGACACAGCAACAATAAAAAATACTGATATATTTAAATTCACAATGAAATATGAATAGAAATGCTTAAAACTGTATAGTAGACTCGCCCGCTCGCGGATGTTGCCCGAGTACCCGAGGCGTAGACGCACGAACTCGAGCGGCGGTACAGCGACGTAGACCAGAGCGACCACGTAGCGGTACGCGGTCGTCAGGCGCCAGAACTGTACGAGTGCTGCAGTTAGGGGATCTGGTCGTGATGTCATGTGGTGGCAGGTGTTATGGCAGTTGATTAGGGGGGTGGTAGGTGTTATGGCAGCGTGTTTAGGGGGTGGCAGGTGTTATGGCAGTGTGTTTAGGGGGGTGGCAGGTGTTATGGCAGTGTGTTTAGGGGGGTACGTGGTGTTATGGCAGTGTGTTTAGGGGGTGTGGCGGCAGGTGTTATGGCAGTGTGTTAAGGTAGGTGTTATGGCAGCGTGTTTAGGGGGTGGCAGGTGTTATGGCAGCGTGTTTAGGGGGTGGCAGGTGTTATTATAGTTGGTTCAGGTGTGTGACGTGTGTTGCAGTTGTTATGTGTGTTAAGTGTGGCGGCAGGTGTTATGGCAGTGTGTTAAGGCGTGATGGCAGTGTGTTCGGGTGTGTGACGTGTGTTGACAGGTGTTATGCCAGTGTGTTTAGGTGTGTGACGTGTGCTGGCAAGAAGTTTAGCAGTGTGTTCACAGCTCAGGTGTGTGACGCATGCTGACCGCGGTGACGGCAGGAAATTCATGCGAATCGAATAAATTTGTTTATGTTCTTGCCGCTAATGTATTGATGTGGCATGAATACAAGTCGTTCGATGAGACGCTGACATAAATGTACAGATATCCAAAGAATAAATGAAGATGATCAAGGCTTTACTTTACGTTCTACATTAAAAAAATTGACATGTTCACCGCCACCTGTCCCAATCCCAATCTCCCAGATGTCGTCCGTTTCCCAGTTTCGACGCCTTAAATTTTCCTCCATGACAAAACTATTTCCCTACTTGAAAAACTCGCTTAAGTAAAATCAGCGGCGATTTCTTATCTGTTATTGGTGGGTTGAGCTTGAAAAGCAGTCAAGGATTAGCTGACGGATTTATGAACCATTGACAGAGTTTATTACATGTATCAACGAACTATTTTTGAGGGTATATACGCGCCAAGGGTGCGCGAGACTGGATAAAGTGCGTTGTCATGCTAGTGTTCTAAATCAAGTATACATGAGTGAAATACACAATATATTAAAGCCAAATAATATCTCGACAGCCATGGGTTAATAATGCAAACCTTGTAGTAGAAAATAGTGTAGGTAGATATGAGCCACACGGGGAAGAAGATTCCAGAGAAAAAGATGGACATTTGCAGCGGGAGGCTGGAGGTAAGCACGCAGCCTGTGAACAGTGAACAGCTCACTTATACAACAGGGAACAGCGTCCAGGGCTCACATCGCAACAGGGAACAGCGTCCAGGGCTCACATCACAACAGGGAACAGCGTACGGGGCTCAGATCGCAACAGATAACAGAGTTCTGGCTATTAGGTATTAACGACGCCGGGGTTATTAACGATAACAGTCGGCAGGGTGCCTAAAGATTACCTACCAAGGCTTGGGGCCTACCGCGGCCAGAACTAAGTCCCAAGAAACACAAATCTCCGAACAGAATAATTAGGATATGCAATAAATGCGCTTAACTCTAGAAAATAAAACCCAAAGCCTGGACCGTATACGCCACAGGGCCAGGCAGGAGTAACAGCAGTCATGGTAAGACTTCGTGTGCACAATTTCAGTAACAGTGAAGCTCCATGGAAATATTGAATGCGAATGGTGATCGATGAAAAATCAATCAATTATCTCTATATGTAACCTTGAATACGTACCCGAAACATTATTCACTGGGTTTAGAAAAAATTCCTGATCGCACAGTTCTTTGGTTGTGATCGAAGAGGTAATCTGATTCATGACAAATCTGATTCATCTGAGAATAATTCGTGCGAGAAAAACGAATTGACGGCCTGTGATCTCTTTCAAGTATGGCGGTACCCCGAAATTATTCGGAATCCAAATCAGAAGAAACAGAAGTAATCAGTCTGAAGTGTAATGAAAGAGGAAATAGTTACTGTTCTCTTACCTACTTTGGGCGGCAGCCTGCCGAGTTCATCGAACTCAACATTGGGGAAGAAGGTGCTTGAGATCGTCTCGATTGTGTTGAAGAAAACAGAGTTGCTGTTCTTGCGCTGCAAGCTTCTTGTCATTGTGGTGGTTGCTGTTGTTGGCTACACGCTTAAATTGATTTAAATCATAAATTCGAGTTTCTTCTTAGGGATGGTTTGGTTATGGCTGTAGCGTATAATGGCCAGCAGATCTGGTTGCTCGAGCACTTGTTATTTTATTTACCACATAAAACGAAGAAACTCGTCTATAGAGCAGAAAAATGTAAACATCAATTATGGTGGGTAAGTATGGAAATATGATTGGGTTCAGGCTCTCCATACGTCTGAATTCCAACGATTCCGTTCATAGATTGAGGCGAACAGCAATTGTTTACATCGGACTGTCGCTATGGCAACCGTCGAAGCGGAGCAATGCAGAATTAATTTAGCTTCATGAAACTGGATGCAGATGAAACTTCTTAATTATATTCAGATCTACTATCATAATTTTATGAGAGCCTTTGAGTGTAGCCTGTGGGTAAAATACAAGGAAGGTTTCTTCAGCAACGCATCCTCAATACCTGTCGTAACTGGACAATAACTGGGCTTCTAATTTGATTTTTATAGGTGTGGTTCATAAGGCGAATCTAAACAGGAGCACGGAGCTTGCAATGAGACGTTCATTTTTGTTTTGACGTAGTTTTATATTAAAAAATAACTTGAGACTCCTTAGAACTTCAAAACGGGACTTGAGTAGGAATTCTTTATCAAGGCGGAGATCTGACTTTATCACTTAGTAACATTACTTCTACTTCGGATTAGAAATTATCAACGGGATTCGAGATACCAATATTCTAATATTTCAGGGATTGTTTATCTCGGCATCAATTACAATTTTACGCTTTCAAGTTTAAACACCGGCGCTGAACGAGTTGAATTCCAAGCATTTGGCAAAATTTATATTTCACTTCCCGCACACAGATTCTCGATAAAATTTGTGATGTCGTAAAGCTTACAGACAAAGAAGCGATTTTGATGTCACCCTCAGAGACAAATTCAACTACCGCAGAGTTGCGATCGCCACGACTGTCCCGAACCCGTTTAATTTGACGCACTTTCTTACATCTGCAAAAGTAGGGGCCAGGGTTACATCAACCTGACCACAGAAATGGCTGAATACAGAGCCGTAAAATTGCTTTGAATCTACTGCATTAACAATTTGCAATACTATCAGCACGATTTGTGTCGTGTGTTTTGGACATGCACCAGTCACATTCTTGAGATCCCGTCAGAATGATTTTTGTGCTTGAATGTATACCAGTAACATGTCCGTCATCACCGCACTTGATATGAATGAAATTTTGCAATCGCTCCATAATATAGATTCGTTATATCGTCTAAGCTAACTACGCGTCAAAGCCTCAATAAAATCTGATATGTTGCTACGTGCGTTTAATAAATGAATTATAATTATCAAACGGCAGGCGTAAGGTGCCCCGGGGAGAGCGATGTCCCCTTGAAACTCTGATGGACAGGCCATCACAGTTCCTCCTTGAGGGAAATTAGACGACAACAACAACAATAAAAATCACCAAATTGTACCAAGTGCAGACACTAGGAAATGAAGATGCAAAGACATCCGCGTAAATAGATAGCAAGATAATTTTTCGATTGTAACAACTTCATGGGGATTGCCATAGCTAGTATCTTTTATTTCAAGTATAGTACAGTGCAGAGGCTTGCTAGTTCATCAGCAGCGAGGCAGGCAAGCAGCACAAACCACTAAATAAACGGCAACACACGAGAGAACGGTTTCCCTCCCCACAAATTTCTCTAATAAAAAATCACAGAAGAGACGGAACGACTCCAACAACAATCAATCAAAAATCGGTAGAAGTGCAGCAGCGTTAGCATCTTATAAAGACAGAGATAGAGCAGACGAACGGCAGCAGGAACAGACACTCGTACACTATAAACGAGAGATGGGCCGCGGGATAGAGAACAAAATATAAAGAAATATCCTGCCTGTAAAACTTAACCCCGCACACGAGGCTAGCAGTCATGCACCTCGAGCAGTAGTGGGGCGCTCAGGAACATGCCTCCCAAGGACATGTAATTGCTGACTACTTTCAACGTGCTTAGGCGAACGTCATGCAGCTTGCTTAGAGTGCGCCATATTTCTCGTTGGAGAGATAAAACTGTTAATGCAAGTAGTTCAGTCATAAATACAGGATCGATTACTGCAAGGTTTATCGAGACTCATGATTGACTTGTCAACTTGTCGCTATCAGCACAGGCGAGCGGTGAACGACTTGAAAGACTCGAGTAAGAAAAGTTAAAAAATAAATAGTACTGTAATAAAAAAGTAGACTCGCACAAAACAGAATGTAGATCTTGCAAGATTTGCATACAAGGTGCACGGTGCGCCGGGTGATCTGCCAAGCCGGGTTAATATGATACACCGGGTGATCTGCCAAGCCGGGTTAATATGCTACACCGGGTGATCTACGACGCCGGGTGAACTGCCACTCGGGGTGAGCAACAACGCCGATGATCAACAAGGCCGCTACAATCAACCGCAACCTGGCGAGCAACAACGGCTGAAGTTGCTAGAGCTTATTGCTCTAACCTTCAGGGATGCTATGTTGCCACACCAGTGAGAGGCCGGTCAGACGGAGGGTATGGCGGCCAAGGCACACGGTTAGAGCCAGCCACGGATTAAATTGCTTGCATAACAAATAATTTAATTATATAATTATAATTAAATTAAAAGTGCTAATTAAATTAAAAGGGTCACGCAGCTCACGATTTACAACTTACACGCATCAATGAAGCAAAACGTAATTAGAGTTGGAATAAATGAAAAAGGCAATAGATATTCAACACTGTTATCTGGGTCTCCACTTCATTAGATGGAATAAATAATTGCATAGCAATTGGCAAACTATACAGAATAAGTATCAAGTGCACATTACAGGCAGGTACGAGGTTATACATATTTAAATAACATAATGACTTCTTAAACTTGACTTGGCTTCTTAAACTTTCTGTGTTTTTGTAATAGTCTTAATAATACTTCAACATGCAAATTGTTGGACCACAATAACAACACAAAAAATTTTCTTATGAGTCGGAGACCAATCCTGAAACAATAACAATTCCAGACGTTTTGTTGAAGCTCATCAGCTGTCAAGAAATTGCATTGTAACCATTAAAATTGTTAAGTTCCTTGAATAGCCGAACATAAAATCACCATTGACAAATTAAAAGAATTAAATAGAAGATGAAAATCAAGTTACATAAACACATGATAAAACAACTAAAACATTAGCCCTATGAAGCTTGCTCTAAAATTGTGCTGAAGGCTTTACAACGGTGATGAATTCAATGAAGATTGTAAAGTGTCTAAAATTTGAAGGCTTTACAAGGGTGATGAATTCAATGAAGATTGTAAAGTGTCTAAAATTTCCACGAGCATTGGATTATCGCCAAGTTTTTTGACCTCCTCCCTAGCCTGGGAGTCGAGCTGCTGCAACATGTCGCGCGTGTAGGCCAGTGACCCGTACTTCTGTAGCAGTGATACGCAGTACTTCTTCACCTCCACGTCCTTAGGCCGCTGCCGGATGATGTCTGGACAAACAAGAGGGGTTGTGATGCAAGCGTATGATGTCTGGGCAAACGAGAGGGGTTGTGATGCCAGCGAATGATGTCTGGACAAACAAGAGGGGTTGTGATGCAAGCGTATGATGTCTGGGCAAACGAGAGGGGTTGTGATGCAAGCGAATGATGTCTGGACAAACTAGAGGGGTTGTAATGCAAGCGAATGATGTTTGGACAAACGAGAGGGGTTGTGATGCGAGTGAATGATGTCTGGACAAACGAGAGGGGTTGTGATGCAAGCAAATGATGTCTGGACAAACGAGAGGGGTTGTAATGCAAGCAAATGATGTTCGGACAAACGAGAGGGGTTGTAATGCAAGCAAATGATGTCTGGACAAAGAAGAGGGGTTGCGATGCAAGCGAATGATGTCTGGACAAACGAGAGGGGTTGTGATGCAAGCAAATGATGTCTGGACAAACGAGAGGGGTTGTAATGCAAGTGAATGATGTTTGGACAAACGAGAGGGGTTATAATGCAAGCGAATGATATCTGGACAAACGAGAGGGGTTGTGATGCAAACGAATGATGTCTGGACAAACGAGAGGGGTTGTGATGCATGCGAATGATGTCTGGACAAACGAGAGGGGTTGTGATGCAAGCGAATGATATCTGGACAAAGAAGAGGGGTTGTGATGCAAGCAAATGATGTCTGGGCAAACGAGAGGGGTTGTGATGCATGCGAATGATGTCTGGACAAACGAGAGGGGTTGTGATGCAAGCGAATGATATCTGGACAAAGAAGAGGGGTTGTGATGCAAGCAAATGATGTCTGGGCAAACGAGAGGGGTTGTGATGCATGCGAATGATGTCTGGACAAACGAGAGGGGTTGTGATGCAAGCAAATGATATCTGAACAAAGAAAAGCCCTGTAATGCAGCGGTCGATGTCAGAACATTTGCTCTGATTGTCGTATTTGCTCCAAGGCTGCATTGCTACGACGCAAATGGAACTCCTCCCCACAGTCTCAATTAAATATGGTTATGACTATGACTCTAAGACGAGGAGTATAAACAATTAGGAGTACAATTGTTATAAACCAAAATATGCTGTCAAATGAGGTATAAAACTAGTGTTTTTTTGGTCTTGTGTATCTGTCACTTCGAGTCTGAGATGACATTCATTTCTACTGATGGTAACTCTCGTCACTAGACTTTAAGGTACAAATAGCAACAATAACAGTTGATGCATCCGTAGCATGAAGGTTAATTAAGATTACGATGTAGTAATAATTATTAAGATCCTTAAAAGAGGATTGGACAAAAAAGGGAAATAAATAGCAAAGATTAGATATTTTTCAGCAAGGTACTTGCATACTCTTGAAAATGAATAAAAACACCACCTAAGATGTGGAAAAATATAGTTTTTTATATACAATATACTCTAATTTTCTTTTACAGTTGAACTCACTGATTATTTGTTGGCACTTGGGGCGGCTGTGGATGGCGTGAATTATGGGAAAGCTAAACTTGCCTTCTGTCAAGTCGTCGCAGTAACCTTTGCTGTCACAGTACTGCAAATAAAAATCAAGTGTCAAACGCTGGATCAAATCCCTTGTCTCGCGTCTTTGGCTGGTCACACACGAATCGCCCTTCCAAATTGAACAATTATCAGTTAGAGGAGAATTTTGGGCGGATTATAAATAATATGGTTGTTGTCGGCTGTAACGTTTAGTAGAAACCTCTTAATTAACAAGTTGTAGTCTTCTCAATGACAGAATAATGCAGCACTTGCACTCCACTTATTGCAGCAGAAGTTGAGCATCAATGCTCCAGTCCTTGGCTTGCCAAGCTCTCCAGTTTACAGCACCAAGTCGTCGGCGCGCTCAAACGTCAGGTGCTGCTGGGCTCACAGCAGCTAGTAACTCCTGACATGCTGCTTGCATTTTTGCTAGGTTGTGCGGTCAGATGTTATGAAAATCACGTCCTTTGAAATTGATAGAGCATTCGTTCAAACCTCCTTGTGGGACTCTCTTGGGTCCCATATACCTCCTACCTCATTGGGATTTGTGACATCTCATCGTAATGAATATACATTCAAATATCAGGATAAGAATTACGAGTGGAAGTCAAAGGGGTGAATGTGTAACTCGTAACTCGGAATTCATTCATGTAAAAACTTTTATACAAGTCATTTTATTGGGGTTTGGTTGGGTCCCTGGATTCTTCAGTATAATTTTGAAATGTACAAAGGGTTTCTTTTAGAGAATAATTGGCTACCTCAGCAAAGCATACGCTACCTAATTGAAAGATTGAGTTGATGCATTTGAAGTGTGTTGAAATTTCAGATAAAGGGAAGACAAGATTGTCAATAAGAACAAAAACCAAAGAATCATACACTGATTTGGAAACATATAAGATATTACTTTCAACTTATATTTCTTAGCCTTTATACACAATACCTCGGACGGCTTTCCCTAATTGTTCATTTTAACGGCATATGTTATCACTTGAGGTCATTAGTGTCAACTTTTTTTCAGATGTTATGTACTCTCACTCAAGTTCTCAGCACCTGTAAGCTCATGGTTCAACAAAATTCAAGTTCCCCTAATAATAATAATATGATAATAATAATAGCGGTTTCAGCATTCATTCGGCCGTAGGTCAGTCCCCGATTCTTAACATCGCAAAACATTCACAGCTTGATGCGGTCTCAAACACGCAACTCACTGCTCCAATTTTGCTTTGCTTAACCGCCCGGCCTCATCACCGATTCTGACCAGAAAGAGGTGCCGAGAGCTGGGATCAAAACCACACCTCTCTGCTCCAATCCTGGGCCCTAAACTTTCAAAAAAAAGTTAAGAGATCGTAAGTTCATCAGCCAATCATTGATGGCCTTTCAAGCAAAATCCACCAAGCATAGACAGGAAAATAGAGCGTAAGTACTTACGTTCACTTAGCGAGTTTTGAAAGTATAGGGCCTGGTACTTAGCCTTATTTTCATTACCTCTTGCGTGCAGAGATTAGCATAGTCATCTCTGATTTGGAAGTAGAGCCCAAGAATGTCCATTAGTTTGGAGAAGCTTGCGTCACAGTCGCTGAACAGCTGCATGAGGCGTATAGCAAGACCAAACAAGCCTCCAGTCTCTGCAATAAACACTTTATCAATGCAAGATTATTAATTCCAATAAAACACTACCTTTGGGAAGACCAAATAAACTATTTAAGTAAGGCTTAGCCAAATAAATATTCAGAAATAAGATTGGTACAATATTGATGTTATTAGATTATTACAATACAAAATTAATAAATTCCAATAAAACACTAGCTTTGTGCAGACCAATTGAATTATTTTAGTAAGACTATATCCAGAATATGATTGGTACGATATTGATGCAACTTTCCCGAGTGCAAATTAATAGCAACCCAATAAAACCAAAACATTCTTCACAACTGAATAGGCAAATAAGAATATCAGTTAGCGCATATGCACTAGAGTGCATATCAAGATCGATATGCTATGCTGAGATAATCAAGTTCTCAAACATTGCACAAACATAAAGAACATAGGTACAAGTTCAACTAGAACATTGTACGTAGAAGAACCTCTTCAATTTATGCTGCAACTTAGATCAGTAGCAAGAATTATAGTTTAAACTCAAAACATTGATAAGAATAACACAGCAACAATAGAACTTAGTTGAAAAACCAAAGACATGAATAATATAATGGCTCTAAGACCAAAACAAGAGAAAAACGTAGCTTTGCTGTAAAACTAATATAATTGAAAATATACAATATCAGTTGAGCTATCCCAATTAAAAATTAAACTTTGCTGCAAAAATCTAACAATTCAAGGACAGAACTTGTCTGGCAAACTATAGTAATACAAGAAGATAACATGTTTTCAAGAAGCACTAACTACAAATGGTCATCTGTTTGTACTGCTCTTCAGTGGGGCATGCAAACGAGTCTCTCCAGTGGATGTCCAAGCCTTGACCTCGATGAAGCTCTAGGAGTTGTTCACAGAAAACATTCACAGCCTGGAAAATATGATACAACATCATTTAAAAATATCAAACAAAATAAGAAAATATTAAACAATAAGTAGCCAGTTTACAGACAAGCAACATTCATCACACAAAACAATCGCAGCTTCAATAGTAATTCATATCACAATTGTAGAGGAGTAGCCAAAAAATCATTTCAACAAAAATATTTTATAATTATAAAATAATGTATTCTGTGTACAGGATGCACAGCCTAGATACCCATAAATTCATATCCAAATGAATCATTATAATGATAATAAATCATTTACAAAAAATATTTTAGAAGTATAAAATAATGTACAATACCGTACTAAAAAGCCTAAATAAATCATTACCAATTGAATCATAATACATGAATCTGACTACAACTATAGTGAGAGTTAGTCCAAGGAGTATAGTCCTATAGTTGTATAAATTTAGGAGGAACACGAACCTGGGGATGTTCTAAAGCAAGAGTCTTCTGAAGTCCTAAAAAATAAACATAGTTTGCTGAGTTGATGGTTGAGCCAATGCCATAGATGCTGTGGGCCACAGGGATGCCACGTCTCAATGTACTTCCATCTTCTATGTCATCAATTCTGCAAATTAATGATCTCATTAATGTGTTTGCTCTGCTATCCCAGCACAATTTTCAGAATGAAGTCAACTGTTCAGGTTGGGTTAATTCTGATACACAAAAATAAGTAATCAATATTTTTACATAGAATTTTGCAAGGAATGATCCAGAATAAAAAAAGAAAAATCACAGAGCTGTACTTCAAAGCTTTATTATAAGGTTTGATATCTTATTCATTTAAAAATATTAATTATAACTTATCACTTCTATGACAAAAGCACATAAATATTTAACCACTTAGTTTATCATAAATTGTTGACCTACCGGTATCAACCTAGAAATTTAGGCACAAATATGGCATCAATAAAAACCTTTACACATGTAAAGCACATACTACAGCACACATGCCTTTAGTGATCACTATAAAGGCGCAGCAACATCATTCACATCGTGACAGATCAGATATATTCAAGTCACAAAAAGTACAAGAATTGGCAACAGGCCATGGGCCTATTTCTTCAGTGCCAACACTTATATTCTATTATATTCTATATCTCAGCCTACTTGGGAGACTAATGCATTGCAGTGCAGTGACTTACAACAAACTAGCATTGTGAAGAAGAAGGATGATTTCAGAGATGGCCGTTAGCTTCTCTTGAGGAATTTTGAGCCAGAAATTGAATGCCAGTGCCAACTTACTCCTGATCATCTTTCCAGGAACTTGAAGAATATATCTGAAGGGCTGCAGCAACGTCTGTACATTTAACAGCCTAGATCAGCAATTTTACATTCAACATTTAAGGTACCCAAAATGTTTTACAATTGCAAGATTCCAAGGTATGTCAAGCAAACAAGCACTCCATAAATAAATGCGTGCCACCTTGCTAATTGTGTGTGATCAAAACTCATTCTAAGTTTCAATATAAGATGAAATTGAAACAAAATAAAGGAACCAACTACTCAAATATGAAGCTTAGCAAATCTCTTGACAATATGTTTCAATCAAGGAATAATATATAAAATTTAAATATTTATTACTCATTTGCAATTTCATCAACAATTCTTTACTTGTTTGAAGTTTTCCAACAATAGAATTTGTACCTAATAGTTTAAAAATAGGGAAAAATTTATAAGTTCTATAATATATTAATAAGTAAGAGATGTAATATTCTTTTATCACAAATACAATCAGTTTTATAAGTGAAAAATCAAATTGGAAAAATCAAATAACTCAAAAGCATACTATCAACTGGGGTGACTTCAGCCAACCAGGGTGACTTGGGCCACACCTACAACACAAACAAACGGCAGCAAAACAAAATAAACGTTGGCCAAAGTCACCCCAGTCACTTTGGCCAACATTTATTATTTTGTTTTTCTGCCATTTGTTTCTGTTTTAGGTGTGGCTGAAGTCACCTCGGGTGGCCAAAGTCACCCCAGTTGACGGTACCAACAAACCTCTTCATGTTCTCTGCTGAAGCTCTCCATATTTGAGACAGAATATGCCCCAGTGAATTCATCTGCAGTAGAATCATTCCCACTGCTGGAGCTATGACATTCAGTATTGGGACTTGGGCTTTTATCAGTCATCCCTAGAATATATACTATTAACTAAACAGAGATGTCAATAAAATACCCACACCTATGCAGATAAACAAACAAATAATAAAAATCATGAAAAATATAAGTATAAAACAACCATTTGAATCTAACATGGAGTAAATAAGCTAAAAAAATAATTTGACAAGGAAGCTGCCAAGCAAATGTGTAAGCATAAGAAGTCAACATTGTATTGGAAAATTATACCACAAGACTGCTGTAGAATTAATTTCCAAATTACATATTTCCAATGGCTTCCAATATACTAGGAAATAATTACCATAATTTAAAAATGGCTTTCAACTTCTGCAAAGACATATCTTAGTTTAGAGAATTATCAGAAATCTTGGAATCTCATTAAGTTTATACTGACACTTATCAGCACAATGCACACAGCAATGAATTACACCAACTGAGTCTAGCTTGCTTGTATCTCCATGCCTAATGTGTAATCATTAAAAAAATAACTTTCTTATGAATTAGGCATTTTTTGGCATAAAATAATTATTTATTGGTTTATAATAATTTCATGTTTTCATATCCATATGCTGTTTTTCCAATACATATGTAAATATTTTTGAAATATGGATGAATTAGCTACTTATTATATAGAAAAATGAACACCATAACATATATAGGACTTTAAAGCAACCCTAATAAGTAAATAAGAATTACGTAGATACTATAAACTTTACACCAAACAATTCAACTCAGGTTGCTCAGGTAAACGCGGTATATTCCGACACAGTAAGGACGTAGCAAAAAATGAATGGCTATAAAAAAATCACCATATGCGCAACTTGAGTTCTGTTTGCTTTACGTCACTCTCAAAACACCGCATTAGGCACCAGCAACAATGAAACGTTACAAAAATGTTGCCATATTTAAAAGCCTTTAGAATGCAAACCTACCAAATCCATATATTCCGACGCTGTGTGTGACTAAATTTGGCATTTTGCGAGACCTTCAAACTCTACTAATTTGTAATTCCGACACTCTTCCGTTCAAATTCCGATCACTGTGTGAGCTGTATTGGAATATAACACAGCTTGGAATTAGAACACTATTGAATATTGAACACTACTTAATTAAGCTTTTAATTAAGAGCTATTAAGCTTTTAATTAAGAAAATTTTAATTTTTGCACACAGCTCGGAACAAGCTGTGTGTGTCTAATTCCAAGCTGTGTTGGAATTAGTTTTTATGTGTCTAAAACCATCTCTTAACTTAATCATCTATTAATTTATTTACCACTTGAAATAAGCAAATACAAGTATACTTAAAGGATTCCTAATATATTCACAGACTTATTTAAAAGTCTCAAACCATAATATTCTTTCTACACAAACACTTTATCACTATTTGGTAGAGCAAGGTCAACTATCAACTTTGACATGTTTTTCAATGTTCTCACTGGGTGATGCGCACTGCCTCTCTTTGGATCTCAACATTTTCCTGCTAGACGGCCCAGACCTAGTGTTTTGGCAATAGTATGGCGCACAATAGTATGACGTCACTATTTCAACCATCAACAAATGCATGGAACTAAGACAAAGCTTAATATAAAGGAAAAAAGTTGAGAAGTGTTGGAATTACCCACGATGTCGGAATATACCACGTTTCGGTTTACCCTCTTTGCTTGGACATTTCAGAACCAAAATGGGAGGCAGTTGTACATGGCGTGTATACTTCATTATCCTTTGTCTTGGAATTGAAATTCAGAGAACTTACATGATAAATTTATGCTGCCAATCACAGTTTTTTCTTGTACTTCTGGCAGTCATGAATCCATTTAAAACCTACCAAGTCTCTTTCACCAACAAGATCACCACTCACCACTCACCAGGGTCCTAGCTGCCATACCACATCCAATCCCTGAATCCCTTACGAAAAAAACTTGCTTTCCTAGCCTCTGCAGGCTCTGCATGGTAGTTCCCTAACATCTTTCCATCTTACACATTTAGGGCCAGTAAATTAGGGTAGAGACTAGAGAGGTGAGTCAGAGGTCAAGCTACTCAAGCAATGCCCTGGCCCCTGAGACCCATGGTCAGGAAGATGTGCCAGGTGCGCGGGAATTTATTTTGTCATTTTAACGACCTGCGCGGTATGCCGCATAGTGACAAACCAGAGATTTTTTAGAATCAGTTCATTTTAAATTTCCTAATTCACTCAAGATTTTAACAAATTTATTAAATATGATAATGCTGGTATCCATGATACTTTTCTGGTCTACTTATAGGACTCAAAAATGAACTTGAAGGAGATTCTAAAAAAACTCTGCTTTGCCACTATGCTTCTGACTCTTCCAAAGTTCCGCTTGTCCGCCTTGTCGGATACGGAACGTACGGTAATCGTAAACTGCGGCTATTATACATACGAAATGTAAACAGACGGTGTTCAGTGTTGCCATCTGACTTTGGAGAAAATTTCTTCTAAAATAAAGTTCTAGATTTCTCATTCACCAAATTTCCGTATCAAGAAAAATCATATATTATTGAAAGATAATTAAAGGCATACTGTACTGAGTAATCAGTAATGTGAGTATTACGTCTGTTCCTCTATGATCTAGGTACCTGTTTCATTAAGCATCTTTCCTGCTCCACCAAAATTACTTATTACCTAACAAACGCTTAAAGTTTCCCATCAGAGGGAAAGTCTCGTGACATTGGAATTTTTGGCCATCATACTGCCATTGCACATTTCCCGTCTCCCAATTACACTCATTTGTCCATCGCCTTAGCACCTCATGACCATTGCTGTTGGTGCAAGAAACAATCATTCACAACAGTGGAAGTGGATCAGTGATCACCCTGCCACCTAGACACATATTAGGCCTATTAGGCTATTAGCTATAGCTCAAAGTGTTGCTCATAAAATTCTTGATTTTATGATGAATTAGAAAGTGAAGCAGATGTTGACACTGTCACACTGACAGATGTGCAGTCAGTCCAGTCACTGACTCACTGCAGTGTGCACTGCGCAGTTCTCTGAAAAATGTAATTTTGGCTAAAATTTAAATTGTTTGACTGTTTGAGTAATGAGTTTGAGTTCTTCACTGGACTGTCTGGACATGAAATCAAAAATGTATCCACCGACAGGCCAAATATCTATTCCTATCCATTACTCAAGTCCATATCATGCCTTGTTTTAGTGAGTTGTTAGCTACCTATTCCTCTTTTTCTATCAGTTTTTAAAATTTTTGTAAAATCAGTTGTCAACTTGTCAGTTGTCATTAATGAAATCATTTTATGATACTGATAGGTCTATTTATACACTACATTCTACCAAGGGTGTAAATTAATCGTCATTTTAATATTCTGTTTTTATCTAAATTTCTTGCAGAGTGCAAACAAACCAGATGAATCTTTTACAATGGAATATTTCCCTTGCAAACCAACGGTTGCTGCAGCAAGCAGGCAAGAAAAACTGTTCTTAAGATACATTATTTGAGTAGAATTACAATAACGATATTAATGTGTATTGTGTAATATTATCTATGTAAAACAACACTGCATGAACTCATGCTCTGTCTTAAGTTCAGGATCAGGTAGCAGTAGTGCAGTACTTCAGTTTAATTTCAGTAGGCTAGAGGCCGGAGGAGAGCCATAGGCCTACTTCCCCTGCCCCTGCGGGGTAGTATGGACTATGGAATACGTTCCGCTGTCAGAAATGAGGATATGTTCCGCATGTTCCTGCGGAACATATCCTGCAGAATATATTCCTCTGTCGAGCTGACTGACATTAGAGGAACACTCGTTTCATCAAAAGGGTAGAGAAGGAAAACTAAGAAACTCATTGCACTTTATTCTTGGTACATAGATACAAGTTCATTTGAAACTGTGCCTCTCTTACATTACTGTACGCATCACAGACGTTCATGAAGGACTGCAAGATCGGACAATACGAAAGTAGAAATAAAGACATGGACATGAACGATGAGTGCACAATGTATTTTTCTTATGATCATCTCATTAAAAAAAAAATTATCTCCTTTGGATTCATACAGAAAATAAAAACCGCTCCCAATGGCTCTTTAATTTTAACACAAACAAAATAAATGAATGAAATGATATATTTTGATAGGAGCAGCAGTCGACAAACACGCATGTTCCAAAACAATAAAAATCCTCAAAGAAGAAGCTCTTCCCGTGTTTTCCCTAAATCATTTGTGAAGAATAAACTTGCCTTTATCGAGTAATACTCAGTCCCAATAGATTTATAATATATAAACCGGATAGATATTTAGATAATTTGCAGCAAAACTTTAACGACTGCATAAGCGCAAAAGAGATATCGACTGACATTGGTCGCTCAGTATAGAAACATGTAACATTTACGATGAGATGAGAAGTGCATAATAAACTATAGGCCAAATTACAATAAAAAAATCTAGTTAAAATCTTAGATTAAATACTTGAGAGATACGTTGCATCCCAACTAATAAAAGCTGGTGAGAAGAGGTTCCCTTTTTATATGGCTTTATCTTTTACAGTGATAAAATAAATAATGACAACAGCAGCTTAAAAACAGTGCATTATACCCTGGTGAAAAGCTGGTGAAGAAAGGTTCCCTTTTTGTATGGCTCTATCTTTTACATTGATAAAATAAATAATGACAACAGCAGCTTATGAACAGTGCATTATACACTCACTTCCCATATTATTAATAGCGTGAAAATACACAAGATAAAGATGGAGGTGGCTGTCGCAGAGACGGCTCACTCATTGGCACGAGGCCTTGAGGTGCGCGGCGGAGTTGCAGGCTGTGCTTGATCTTGTAGTGGCTGTTGCCTGCGCTGCCTGTCTGCACGTTCACCTGTGTGTACAAAGCACTGAGTCAAGGGGCAGAGTCTTTCGTTGGTCTGGAGAGGAGAAAAAATTTATACATAGGCTTTAAATTCATACATCGAGGGTAAATTTGATTTAATTTAGAACAGGCAGAAAATTTGAGCATAAAATTTAAATTAAAAATTTTGAATAATGTATTAAACAGAATAAATCTTCTCTCAGATTTTTTTACTTTCTAGCTCGGATGCAGCGTTCAAAAGTGACCTATCCAGCAATGCTCACCTGCAAGCTCTGTCGTCCCTATAATCCCGCATTGAACTTCATAAAAATGTTAGAGAACACTTATAAGGAAGTAATGTTTGGACTTAATCGTATTTTGCCTACATTCTACATTTACATTCTTAAACATCTGTATCAAGCATTGCAAATTATAAAGACGAGAAAAATTGCGAGTCGAAAGATAGTCTGGTTCAATGCCAAAGTTCATGAACTTGCCTGTGGCTGCATTTATCAAAGATCACAAGACTCACGTTTGATAATTATAGATTCTTTGAAGAATTACCTTTTTCAATCATTATCACAGAAGAAGAATACGTGGCCTTTCTGGCTGCTAGGACAGAATAGGAAGTACACGATTAAAGCGAAGAGGCACACTCACGGCACAGCAAAGAAAGATTTCGCTTCACTGCGATCGAAAAATGCAACCAATACAAGAGCAAAATAATTTTCAGTCAAAGTAAAAATGAATAGAGTTTCAGCAGAGCATTTTCTGTCAAAGTAAAAATGGATAAAGTTTCAGGAAAATAATCGGTCATAAAATTTGAGTGCACCATGCAAGGTGTGATACTAGAAGCAAACATGGTCACGAGGGGCTACTAACATACGTGTCACTATTTGGACAATATAACCCACTTAACATTCAACACTCACGGGACTTTACTGCCAGTGAGGCAGACTAGGAAGTACGGTGCTACTGAGGCGTTGCACTAGACTGAGATGCCATCAAGATATATGTAGACAACCACAGCCAACACAAAAATACTAGGATATCAGATTGTGTGAAGACCCTTCAGTGGATGGTAAAATTTCGCTTTCGTATGACAGAGGAACATAGCAGTGGGGAAACACTAGCAGTTGGTGGAGCAGAAATAACAGCAGTTACAGCACGTACACAACGTCGAAACATACTCGCATTCACCACTTACACTTGAACTGCGCAAGTTACCGTGGTCATGATTGATTTAAACCTGTCACCAATTACCAGCTGCCGAAGCTGCAGCCCTGCTCTCACATCCCCCAGTTTAGGGACGCGCCCCGCGGGGGGCAGCAGGAGGAGCCGGGCGACGACCAGCGCCGGCAGGAAGAGGCGGGCGACGACCGGCGCCGGCAGGAGGAAGAGCCGGGCGACGACCGGCGCCGGCAGGAGGAAGAGCCGGGCCACGACCGGCGCCGGCAGGAGGAAGAGCCGGGCCACGACCGGCGCCGGCAGGAAGAGGCGGCGGAAGATATTCCAGGTAACCTAGTGAAAAAAGGGGGTCAACCTAGAAGAAATTGCAAAAGAATTTTCTCCATCACTATAACATGCAGAAAGGCCTCAGAAAAGACATATAAAAAATCCTCTAAAATATAATTGGTGGAAAGGCTTCAAATCAGTGATTTTCAAAATGGCCGCCAAAGTAAACTATATGTTGATATGCAGCGGTTTGAATTAGTTATGTTGTTTCTATTGCCCTTCTGGAGCATTGGTGAAAAAATCATTTCTTTTGCAATTTGTTCCGGGTCAAACCTTATTTTTCCTGGACTACAAGCGATGTTCACTTTGTAGGAACGGACAAATAAGCCGTCGTTATTCATACCTAAAGAACTAATGACTACAGTTACAGCAATTTTTAATTAACCTTATTAAAAATTAAAAAAAATTAAATTAACCTTATTTTTCCTGGACTAAGACGGTAATCAGCGACGCGGGCAGGAGGTGCGTAATCGCCAATTATTCGCCCCCCCCCCTGCTTCCAAATTAATTGTAATCATCTAAGCAGGTCATCGATATTCAACAATGAAAGCATTCAGATAAACAAAATTCAATCCACCCAAGCTTCATGCACCTAAGAAAGCCGGTAAATAAATATTGATCAATGAAACTATTTCCTCAATTACAGAGGGCGTTAAAATGAACGATGCTGTCGGTAACATTTCACTTGGACGTAGCAGCCATTCAAGATAAGGCAGATAGAAGACTGACTTAAGGCCAGGGTGTGATGGTGCTTAGTGGCACAAACTCGTTGAATCAATTGGGTAGAAGATATTAAATTGAACGAGCTCATTTCGCATGTAAGTATCAGAGCAGGCATAAGCATTTTATTCACATATCACCACTGCCTTTCGTACAAAATTTATAGCTTTACTCCGATATAATTTTTACTTTCCATCAGTTCATTGGTAGTCAGTGAACTGAATTGAACATTATAATACGACTGAAGAATTAAAAAGTTATCTGAACGATATAATAAAAGAATGAAAACTACTGCACGTTACATATACATCTACATGATTTAGGTGTAATTCAAATCCGAAAGTAAATAAGTTTGTATAAGTAAACAACGCAATAACGGCTACTCAAGATAAAAAAAATAATAAACGACATCGTGCAGTCACCTTTCGTTGGTGACCTTGCAACGACTACGTAAACTTCATTATCAGGGGCCATACTTTCAAAACTCGCTAAGTGAGCGTAAGTACTTACGCTCTATTTTCTTGTCTGTGATTGGCTGATGAACTTACGATCTCTTAACTTTTTTTGAAACTATGGCCCTTGAAAGGACAACAATAGCACTAACCAAATAGCACATTGCGTTCGTAGGGAGGATACTGGTGCTCAGGATAAGGCTGCCGTTGCATCTGTACAGCAGTCGCAGGGCCCTGCTAAACACAACAATTATTGAACTCTCTGGGAGCAGTGGTTCCTAAATTGAGGGTTAAATAGGATTAACGATTTACTGTTGCTGACTTTTTGGTTGCAATGAAGGGGTTAGTGTTTTAACCCAGCCAAATGAAAACATTTAGAGGAAGAGGTTAAAAAGTCTTCGTTATCACTGCTCTAGCTTCAGCAAGCAAGACCTGGGTATACTATTGTCAAGTAGAGTAAGATTATATCACTTTACGAGTGGAATCCTTCAACGAGTTCCTAGATCTCGCAAGTGGAATTTCATGTAAAATATATTGAAATTAAGATGGACAATGTTTACTGGTGTTCTGCTAGTGTTTACTGGTGTTCAAATATCTGCAGGCTGCTAGTACCTACTCTAAGAAGTTCCCCCAAGAAAAGCTCGTCAATTAATATGGAATTTTCATCAACCAGGATAAACTAGACGAAAAAAAGCAACCAACGACAGTACAACGAACTCCCAAAATATAACGACAGCAAATTTACACTGAGAAACTCTAAAGAATTTCTCCTTTATATCTTAAAGGAGTTAACAATCAACCGTAATGCACGACAAAACGATAGATGGACGTCATACTAGGAGGTGGTCCAAGAGGGCTGTGGCCCCAAGGTCCAAAGAGTTCGTGGAAGTGACGGCGTCCTTCAGCTCCAAGCTGAAATGAGGTGCCAGCCTTCAAAGGGCGCGCCACGACATGGACTTGAGCAACTGAGGGGCTGATGGGGTCTTTGTGGTGGGAAGACCAAGTGGGTGGGCTGGTTTTGGAGGTAATCTGGAAGCTAATAATAGTGGAGGTGTGTCTGAGTTTGACGGAAGCCGTTCACTGCTGCATTCACAATGAAAGAGAATGCTTTTTAGGGATAACAAAATGGGTAAATTGTGCACTTCCAGATATATTCTACCTTGAAAATGTGGTAGGGTGGTGCGAGAATTGCGAACACCCCAATCTGTAGTAGTGCAATTAATAGCGAGCAAATTACAAATGTCCCACAATGTTAACAAGATAAATTTATTGCTAATCCCATCGTGTATGGGACGGAAAATTCAAGAACATCATTGTCAGCAGAGTTCCTTAGAGGCAAACACATATACATATATAACACGCAATAAAGATTGATGTTATAATAATTAATTTAATTGAATTTATGTTCACATAATAAAGATTGATGATTGAACATAAAATCAAGTCTGGCCAATTTAAGCAGGTACCTGCGGTACATATTTGGTGGGGTCATGCTTGAGCTGCACGTCAGGATCCAGTGTCTTCTTGGCCTCCTCGGCTTTCCTCTTCACCTCCTCAGCATGCAGCTTCCGTGAGTCGCTATACTAAAAAAAACATTAGGGGATCATTGTATTCAAGGAATGTCAGCCGCCAGCAGCCAAATAAATAAGTTATGGCGCTATTGTGACAGGCAGACATATAAGTTATATTTAGCTAAACGTGAAGTAGTAGAGATATTTGGTTCATGCCTTATCAATTCATCTTCTAGTTTCCTACTGAAACAAATAATTCAATAAAATCTTCAAATTACTTCCGACCTTTCCATTAGAAAAGAATGCATGGAATTTAGATCAACAGAACCGTGGTTTATTCCTTGCGCTAATGACTGTCAAGTGTGAATCTTGATGAAGAATTTAAAGTGGGAGGCTAAGTTATCATATTGGGGAAACTTAAATGTCAAAAACTTAGTAACTTTAGTGGATTATTGAAATTTTTAGTTTCTCGAGAAGACACGATTGGGACTTCGGGCCAAAATAAAGCTACTGAAGAAGTAGCTTGAAAATTTCATGCCTATTTTAAACAGAATGTGAAGTTGGAAAAAGTACTGACTTGCTCCTTTGTGACGGCAGCAGATCCCCGGCAGTTGCTCTGTAAGGACCGTCGTCGAAGTGATCGTATCCTGTTATTGGCTTCTTGCAGACGTAGCACATCTTAGCACCACACAAACACTGCATTTTGTTGCATCCTTCCTCTTTGATGAAGCGCTTGCCACACTTGTAGCATTCTCTGTAAAATGCGTCTTCATTAACTAAAATATAGATATTTCACTGCCACAGTAATTCTCAAGATGAAGAAATGATGGAAGCATTTAAAATTTGACCATCGCGAAGATGTCATGAGCCACTGAAACACAACCACAAAACAAGCGCAATATCCCGAGAGGTTGTCAATATCAATAAAGAAAGTAAGGAAGGCGAAAGTCAATTGCACAATGATCTTTTATGAGAATCAATAGGCTGTAAAGCCAAATTAGATTAAATGCCAGAAAATGTGGAACTTTTATTTCTCTTTTATACATATCTTCAAATTTTAACCTCCTAGTAAATGTTCATTTCAGAACTCAAGTTCTATCCTTAGAGAGCCACAAACAGTCTACATGAAAGCAGCACTCACCCGACCATTGCCTCAGTCATTTGGTTCTCAAGGCACTCACCTGACCATTGCTTCAGTCATTTGGTTCTCAAGGTAAGTCCTGGCGGAAAGTTGAGCTTTCGTCTCGATTTCCTCGCAGCGTAGCGGGATGTGCGCGGGCTCCTTGCACAGGCGACACGTATCTTTCAGACACTCAGGATTCAGGCAATGGAAAATCTGCAAATTTTACATGTTTACACAAATGCAATGAAAAACATGTGGGTTGAAATACCGGTACACTAGTTGCTGAGAGATTATAAGCTGAGATATAAGCTTATAAACTCAATGCTGAGAGATTATAAGCAATATTTTAGGTCACAAGAAAGAAGTTAGATGACAGGCAACGTCATTGGAAATTTTTTATAACAATAGCAGAAATAATACAAACTTTGCATTATTAGAACAAGAATTCCCTAAAGTGAAAATGAAACAATACAAGACACAAAACCGACACAAAATATGGGAATGAGGGAATGCCAATTGTGTCCAGAGAATGAAGGCATATAGCAGCCTATAAAGTATATTAAGCAAACAAACAAACCTTATCCTCTTTATTGGGCATAATTGTGGCGAAATTGCAGAAAGGACAACACTCGAGATCAGCGATACCAGCAGCCATGATCTCCTCGGCTTGCTTCCTCTTCAGTAAGTTTGAGAATACCGAGGATTTAAGTACAGTCTTGATGACGTTAAGGGAAAACTCTTCCTTGCACGAGCTGTCACAGCAGGCAAATTTTAAACTTCCTTGCCCGATCTGCTCCTCGCAATATCTACAGAAAATAAGCCAAAGTTAAAGTTATACTCACAAAAAAATCCTAAGCGGTGGCAGAGTAAAGGCAGTAGTTCTCTACATTTATAGGCCATTCTGTATTTAGGAAGAATGAAATTGACGAGTAATACATAAAAGGTTGCCAAGCGTTCGATAGTTGCATTGCCCAAGTAGAGGAAAAACTAATCCTAGCTGAGCTCATACATTTCAATACAAATAAGCAAAAAGTACTTGACACATTTTACCAGCAAATAAAGGCAGAGCAATTCCTTTGCACCATTCAACATAATGAAATAAAATGCTTGGATATACGCAAATGTTGCAGTCATGTCCAATTTTTTTTCAAAAATGAAATTTTGAACAGTGAACACAAAATGGTCGTAACTTTATAAATTTTACAAATAGACAAGAATGAACTAGGGCGAATTTGAAGAAAAATGAACTTACAAAAGACATGAGATTTACCAACCTCCCAACACAAGTTTTACAGAAGAGGTGCGGGGAATCAAGACTGGCACAAGCCCGCATGTCTTCTTCAAGTATTTCGTCTTCACAACAAATGGTACACGTGCGCAGCAGTCCGGCATCTTTTGCTGCAGCGAAAACCTCCTTCTTGGCCTCCTCCTGGGCCGCGCGGTGCCTTCCTATGGACTCCTCCATGCGCGCGTAGTAAAGCTCCTTCAGGAAGAAGTCTTCGAGTTCGCCGCTGATCGGAGTTTCTTTGCGCTTGATTCTACGCCGGTCAAAGTATTCGGACTGTATAAACAAAATAGCTACATTATGGGGGCGAGAAACTTTACCATCCAAAAGAAGGCGGAGACAAAGGATTAGTGGAAACAAAAAAATAACGATACAAAATCACAATATAGATAATATTGCATTGAAATCTTATGTTTTATTATATATCATTGTCTGGAGTACGAACAAATAAATAATCATAGATGAAAATCGATCAGCAGTTCAATCAAAGTTTTCTATACACATAAATAGAAAGAAGGAAATAGATAAAAGACTAATACCTTGACACCTTGAGAACAGGATGTGGTATGAGTGCCGAAGAACTTAAATATAGAAGCATTTCATTAAAGAAGAGAGCATAAGATGAACTACTAAGTAGCGTTGCAACACGTTACCTGAAGTCAGCGCAGGGACGGTAGGTAGAAGCTGTTCATTAAAGAAGAGAACATAAGATGAACTACTAAGTAGCGTTGCAACACGTTACCTGAAGTCGGCGCAGGGACGGTAGGTAGAAGCTGTTCATTAAAGAAGAGAACATAAGATGAACTACTAAGTAGCGTTGCAACACGTTACCTTAAGTTCGCGCAAGGACGGAAGGTAGTGGTAGTTATTGGCGTTGAGGACGCGGTCGACATCTTTGGCATAATGGTAAGGCAGGTCATTGAGCAGCTGGGCCCGCGAGTTGTGGCGGTACTGGAGATTCATCACCTTGTTGTGGTCGTTGAACACCTGTTCAAGTATAACATGAGTAACAACAATTATCAGAGTCCGCTTGAGCCCTTATGTGAACAATATTGTCTCGGTTGAGACTAGGTCGCAAGATATGTTTTGAATAGAGCAGTGTGTGCGCCGTGGTCAGACAAGACAAGCAACAATTAAGAAGAACTTTCGAATTATTTAGAATATATGATCTTTAAACTAATAAAAACTTGAATATATTCCTTAACAGTGATGACGTGTCTTAATACTGGACCAAATTACCTTTTCGGGATCTTCGAAAAGCTCCAAGAACTCAGGAACAGTCATATCATCTAGGAACTTTTTACGCATTTCCATGCGTTTTGTCCTGGAAATATAGTCCTGCATCTTGGGATAATTCTTGGTATCCATGAGCTCCACAACGAGGGCTTCAAAGCGAGCGCCGCAAGGCTCGACTTCTGCGCATCTGGAGAGGAGCAAACAATGGGACTGAGTGAAGTGATGCCATGTAAATAAGCATCTTAATTATTGCAACAACTTTGTGAATAAATCACAATTACAATCAGCAAATTAAATATAATCCTCAGAGGTTGATCATGAAATGAACGGTTATGGCTTATGAACATTCAAAACAGCGTATAATTAAAATGACATTACAATAAAACATATTAACAGACTAATTAAACTTACTTTAATAACAGATATTCCGGGTCAGCATCAGGGAACATTTCACATAGCGTCCTGTGGTGAGATTGCAACCATTCATCATCTTCCTGATCATCAGCGTATGACGCAGCGACTCTGTTGTACCCTGACGTTCCAGCACCGTCCAAGTTTCCAGCCGCTGATGTTCCAGCCTCATCTGCGCTTGAATTAACCGCATCAACAGACAGATCTGTTGGTTTGGTAGCCATTGAACTAGTCACGAATGTCTTCATCTTGCCAGGTCGCTCTTCCACATCGTCAACGTGAGTGAGGTCACGTTTCTTGGAGGTCACACTCATTTCAAAATCTCCATCTATTGAATGCTCCATTTCTAATTTCAAGTATATATTATTCACTCTCTGAAAAAAATATTAAAAATCATTACATTCACAAAAATATTTATAGAGGCCATCTCAAAATAAATGAAAAAACTCAATGTGAAGCAAAGTGGACTTAGACTAGGGGAATTGGTCTTGGTTTTTAGACAGACTAATCAAAAAAATTTTCAACAGAAAAAAAAACAATTATGGTTCAAATTTGAATAATATGAAAATGACAACACAAATACAGCTCAATATTTGAAGAGTTTGGCAACCCTTTAGTTATGCAACTTAATGGTGAAGAGAATGCCTGCCTAAACACCGAAATTCAACCTCTAAATTCATATTAATCTGTTGACTAAAATTTGAGACGATAAAATTGTGAAATAGTCAAACTAAATCACTCCTCATATTAAAATCTTCAACCAATAAAGGAAAGCAAAATTTTCAACGACTGATAGAGAAGTATCGAACAAAAAAATTATATCAAAGTCGCTACTGAAAATGTCAGCTAACTTGCTAAGAGACCCATCGTGTCTATATACGCTCAAATGATACGTATGCAAATGTGATGCATATAGGAACTTCGGTAGCCAGCTGAAGAAGCGTCGCAAGCGCCGTCTAATGAAATGAGGTTTGAACTTCCAAATGTTGAGATCAAACCATCGTCATTGTCGAAACGACAGTCACGTCCCATCAGCACAATCAATATCTCGTCAAATTCAAGGAATTTTGCGAAGGCTGATTAACGACGAGCACGGCTGAGGGTGGCATCCACTCCAGAAACACCTCTTGACGTCGAGTTTGCTATTCACGAGACGCAAAGTTACCGATCTCACAGCGCCGGAATAACACACAATAATACACGCCGTTTGTTTAATAATACAAATTTTTCGTCAAAGCAGATCAAGATGAAATCGCTACTGCCCAATCTTGTCGTCAGTTTCCACTCGTTTCTGCTCTGGAGTTCGTGCAGATAAACCATGCAGTTGCCAGAACTTTCAGAAACGACCGGCCAACGCTTGAATTTTCCTGCAACTTCTTTTTCCATGGGTAACCAGGACGCGCTCAGACAGTTTTAATTTTTTCGCAGATGAGCCAAGTTTTCGCGTCAATAAAATTAGGTATTTTCGGTACAGGATCATTTGGGCCAAAATAAGAACACCGATGTTGAGTTGCTTTGACGACTGCGGGCCTCCAGAAGCAATGTGTTCAATTTGTCGTATGCCAGCGAATCCGCGGTCAAGTGACGAAGGGAGATGTCAATGCTACGATCAAGACGTATCTCACAATAATATAAGGTCAAGATGTATCCCACTTACTAAATTGATGTCAACTTCTTGTTGATTTTTTGTTTCCCAGTCAAAACGAAGAATTTAGCGAAGTTTTCAAAGTGTTGTGAACTTTTTCACGGCGTTAATGAAGGTCGAGGTAGGTAGGAAAGTGATGGTAGCTACTCTACGCGCACGGCGCTTGAAAATTAAAACAACATTAGTGGACAGTTTTTCCACGTTGATTAGACTTCGCTAAAAATCCAGAAGGCAAGCCGCCTTTTCAATTCTCTGGCGTCCATAGTGGGAATAAAGAACACGAAGTAGGTTATCTTCCTGTACTGCTTATACTTAATTTCTAGTAATATTTTGTATCACAAACCTTGGCGTCAGCTCCTGATTCCAAACACTGCTGATCCTGAATCAGATCTAGAATATTTACAAGCTAACTGGCCACACCATATTTCCCCCTAACCGATAATATTGCTAAAAACGCTGTATTTCGAGGGGTAACATTACTCCTCAAATATCACAACAATACAGCACATATAGAGAAAATTAAAATCTATCCATTATACTTTTATAAAAGGAAATAATTACTCAACAGTACATTGCAGTAGATTCACTCAAGTTCTACTCTCCCTCTAAGACGCATTCACTCAAGTTCTACTCTCCCTCTAAGACGCATTCACTCAAGTTCTACTCTCTCTCTAAGCCACATTCACTCAAGTTCTACTCTCCCTCTAAGACACATTCACTCAAGTTCTACTCTCTCTCTAAGACACATTCACTCAAGTTCTACTCTCCCTCTCAGACGCATTCACTCAAGTTCTACTCTCCCTCTAAGACGCATTCACTCAAGTTTTACTCTCCCTCTAAGATGCATTCACTCAAGTTTTACTCTCCCTCTAAGACACATTCACTCAAGTTCTACTCTCCCTCTATGAAACATTCACTCAAGTTCTACTCTCCCTCTAAGATGCATTCACTCAAGTTCTTCTCTCTCTCTAAGACGCATTCACTCAAGTTTTACTCTCCCTCTAAGACACATTCACTCAAGTTCTACTCTCCCTCTCAGACGCATTCACTCAAGTTCTACTCTCCCTGTAGACGCATTCACTCAAGTTCTTCTCTCTCTCTAAGATGCATTCACTCAAGTTCTTCTCTCTCTCTAAGACGCATTCACTCAAGTTTTACTCTCCCTCTATGAAACATTCACTCAAGTTCTACTCTCCCTCTAAGACGCATTCACTCAAGTTCTACTCTCTCTGTAAGACCTGTCTCTTATACACATCTAGATGTGTATAAGAGACAGGCATACATTGGGCTCAGCTTCATAGTTTATGAATATCTGTGGCCAAGACTCAAACAGAAAAGAACACAGGCATTTGGGTAAGTTACAAGGTAAGGCCGGGGGAAGATAACATGGATAAATAAACACTGATAGGAGGGTGTTCATAAACCACATAAGCCTCCAGGCAACAGCCTGATTATTGGCAGACATATGAGCATTTTGATCAATATGGCAAATGTGCATAACTGGCATGAAAGTAAGGCAGTAATTTCTAAAATGCAATAATTTCAATCCAAATGTGTCAGCAAGATCTTCTAAAGGCATAAATTTTGCTACTGATGTGTTGCCAATAATCTTTTGATATTCACCCAGTGACCCACTTTCTTGGTAGCTAATCTTGGTACTTGTTTGGGACATAGCAGTCCCAGGCCATGATGGATCGCTGCCTGGTGACTGTAGTCCAAGCTCTTGGCTGACTTGGCATTTCCTTTGATACAGAACTGAGAACATAGAGCCAACACAGTTGCAAGCAAGATGGTCACTGACCCAGACTCAGGCACTCAGCACTGACCCAGACTGAGAGTCCCAGACAATAACATGTCCTTCACAAATACCAATTCTTACTGATAATTTTTCCACAGTTTTAGGTATAGATGGTAATTTTTTTATTATGGTATATGTATGCAAATAATGCAAGTTGAGTTGAGTGGTGGTATTCTAAATGCCTTTTAAATGACCATGTATCTTATGTATAATTGAGGAATATGGTTGCCAGAACCAGAACAGCAGCAACCCCCTGGAAACTAGGAAAATGAGCATGACAGCCTGGACAAGCGCACTATAGCACTCCAGCACCTAAATCACAGGTATTTAGGTACTTAACAATAAGCACTCTAGTAGTCTAGCCTAGAGTATTGGCCTCAAATCACGCCACCAGTCCTCAACCAGTCAACCTCAAGTCCTCAAGTGTGGAGTGCTCTGGTCTTTCTGGTGGAGCTATTTGACCAACCACTTCCTGGAATTTTACCAATACCATGATTATGGAACTCTTTAGTCTTTACATCATTACATGAGGCACAGATGTCTCATTATATGGATGGTCAGGAAATATCTTGCCAATTGCCATATCTTGAACTTGACTCTTGAGGAAGTCTAAAAAACTCTGCTTTGTCACTCTGCCCGGGCAGTGCGCGGAGTTGAAGTTGGAACTTGGTCAAGAGAACTACCAGTACCGTCAAATGTCTATATTATTCTAACGTTGCCACAGTATACCCGTATACGTAAGTAGCCTGTATAGTGTAGCGTACTAAGCGTAGGCTGAGCCAGTACCCGGTGTAGCCCCAACTCCCAAAGCCTGCCTTTGGGAGTTGGGACCATCCATACAATAATTTCCTTTAAGGAAATTATCAATTTTATAACAAGACTGAGCTGGCAAGGGCAGCGTGACCTCGACCAAATAAAAGCTGCACTCTGCATAACATAAAGGAATAAAATAATTTATTCTATTAGCAGAAACAGTATGAAAATGAATAACAGAATAAAGATACAACAGCTATAAACTTTGGAAACTGCGCAAACAGGCGATATGTAAAGTTAAATTGTAAACTTGAATCCGTAATTCCGCATACTGCATCGCTTCATACGGCTGCACTGCACAAGCATAACCTTTTTTTTTCTTGATGACGGCTTGAAGGTGAAGAAGAATACTTTATTTTTTTTTTACAAAAAATCGTCGCGACTGCGCAATAAGCATGTTAAAGCATATATTAACTTTCATAATTATTGGTTACGAATTGAGGGAATAAAACGTGGCTAAAGGCAGAGCTGGTATAGGGCAGGTTCAGGGCCGGGCTGGCCCACGCTGTAACCCACGCTAACGCCCACGCGCTTTTGTCCGACCGGTCTTCCGTATGGCAATTATTGTCCGGGCGATTTTTTATAAATTTCGCCCCCGATGGTAATAGTTTTATTTTAAAGGTTTATTACTCGCAAAGGACAAAATATCAGGCATTATTTTCTAACTAACGTAATAAAATCGTAGTAATAAGCCACTAATTCAAATTTTTGACGTGAAAATTGCATCTAATTTAACGGTATCCAATGGTTGTTTTAAATTAAATTTGTCCGAGACGCAATGAACTAAGTCGTCGTATCATATATTTATAGGACTTGGTACTGAAATAAGATTGGTACTGAAATCTGAGAAGCAAAATTGTAGTAAAGAATGTATAATTTCACATAACACGATATATTATGTATTAAGAAACTCGTCTTGAAATTCAAACACGGGGATGTGTAAAATGTCATTCCTAGCTGCCAGAGACACGAAGTGAAGTAGTTCAACTTACTTTAATATCAATAAATAAGGTACTTTGAAATTTTTCGTACCATATTCAACACAGTATTTACTTATCCTCAGTTTCAACACATTAAATGCTAATTGTTTTTCATAGTGTACATTTTGATTCACCACCATGAAGTTCTCTTTGTTCTCTGTTTGCATCACGTGATCAGACATCAGCTGTGGGCCTGTAAACTGACATGCAAAGTTTTGACTTGAATTATGAGAACCGTACACCAATCTTAAACCTCACTATATTTTAATAAAATAATGTTACAATGACAAGAAAATTATCTTCGCTCTTTTTTACTATTAGCGCATAAAATTGGTGTAATGCATGGATTATAGATCCTAAATTTTGATAAAACAAATGAACATATTGCAGTGTGTGGCACTGATTCCGGTCAGCTGTACGAACTGTTGGCGAGGCACAGTTCAGTGTCGTCTGTTTATACTCTACTCAGTATTGATCCTACTTCCACTGTGTGAAGGACGTCGATACTTACTTGCTCTCAGCAATTGGTGAGTCAAAATTCTATGCTACTGAGCTTCGCCAATATTCGTGCCCAGACATTTTTATATTTGTAATAATTACGACAAAAACCTGGGTAAAAGGAAAGTGAAACAAACGCTGTGATTCTTGCCCTGCACGCAGTAAATGAACTTCCCTGTGGCCTCTGTTATTTTATTGAAGAAATAACCTCTATCCGCATAGGTTATTCTCTGACTGGAGCCCCTAGTGAACGGAGTAATTAACTCTCTCCTGGACCGTATACTTGTGACCTCACTTTATAACGCGGCCACGGTTCAGCGTCATCACTCAGTGCACATAAAAAAATATAACTCAGTACTCACTGCAGTGAGTGACAGAGAGCGCATTTTCGCGTCGACGAAAACGTGAAGTCACGGACCGACGGACAGACAGACGGTTGGACATGACGAGCATAATAGCGCCTTTTTTCCATAAATGAGAAAATGTGCTAAAAAGTCCCGCAAAATTAGCCTTTTTTGAATAATGTTTTCTGAGAGCTAATATTATTCACACAAGTTTATTTGTAACGGTAATAATTCTTCGATATTTTTCAACACCGCAATACGTAGCTAGAACTTCTTCTGAAGCGAGGATAAAAAAAGGTTTATCGATAAAAACATTCCTGTCCGTATGTGAACAAAACACTAAATCAAGAATTTTTTTCTCAATTTTGCTTCGTTATTATACGTGCACTTGCATTTCTTCGATTGATCGCATGAATAATTTATTGACAATGCAATTTTAGGAATTATTTTCATATAAATTGTAGAAAAATTACGTTCCTCGTAGTGTTTTTTTTCGCTAAACTTAGTAGTAAGACTGTTAGCCACATCCGAGTTTAAAGTTGTAAACGCCAAAGTTGTGCACCAAGTTTTCTATCAAATAGTGCAAAAGATTGACGTAATTTCTTGCCGGAAATTAAACCTTAAGAACCTTTCCTTGATGCCACAATATGCTTTTCGTCAGTCCGTTTCCGTAACACACGCGCGGTTTACGCATCCGGAAAATTCGTATGTGGATACTACGTACCGGTACTGTGCTTGGAAATACTTTGAAATATCTTTATATAATTATTTGTTAATATATCAGCCAAAAGATGAAAAAGCTAATTTATTACGTGAACATCAAATTAGCAATAGTCGTTGTTAATCAATCAGTTCAAACTATTTCTAATTGAGAACCCTTTTTCCGAACCTCTGTCCTGCCGCGGTTACCTGCACGTACGCTGGATACACAGTCAGTTTTTATCGCTTAAAGTATACATTGCTGACGTTGTGCCTTGGGCAACATAAACGACGCCTTGCATGCTGCCAAATATCCTGTGTACATCGATTGCCTATAGCACTCCTGCCAGCTCGGTGCTGGAGATCGATTTACCTACAGGGCTTCTTTAGGTGGCTATAAGCGACCGTTGCTCTGTCCCTGTGCGCTTGGATTAACTGGCTGATTATCTTAAACACATAATTTATCGTGCTTATTAATACATTATCAGGAATAATATATGTAGCTTTCCTACAGGTCGCAATTGTGTCTCGAAAAATTCTTGACTCGAGTTGAAGAATTTAAATTTGAATTGACAAATGCACTGAGACCAAATCGTCCTGCTGTGTTTAAATTACGATGTACATTCTACAGCTAGTCGTACAGTTATAGCTGCCAGTGTAACAGCTTGTGATTTCGTTTCGACAAATGTAAAAGATTATTATTGCAAGATCTCACTCAGATATTATTTAGAAAACAAATCGCTGTATATATTTCTTCCACAAATATTAAGCAGCCATGTCACCGCACGTGTCCCTAGCGTGCCTCAGATGCGTCAGCTGCAGCTATTAATGATCATTTCAGCCGCTGGTTTTTCCCTGCATTGAATTTCTTTGGCCGTTGGCTGACCTTGAAGCTCCTGCCAAGACGCCACTTGGTCTCGTCAGGTCCCTGCCAGCGTTGTCAGGTCCCTGCCAGCGTTGTCAGGTCCCTGCCAGCGTTGTCAGGTCCCTGCCAGCGTTGTCAGGTCCCTGCCAGCGTTGTCAGGTCCCTGCCAGCGTTGTCAGGTCCCTGCCAGCGTTGTCAGGTCCCTGCCAGCGTTGTCAGGTCCCTGCCAGCGTTGTCAGGTNAGCTGCACATGTCGTGAGCTGTACATGTCGTGAGCTGTACATGCCGTGAGCTGCACATGCCGTGAGCTGCACATGTCGTGAGCTGCACGTGCCGTGAGCTGCACCTGTCGTGAGCTGCACATGCCGTGAGCTGCACGTGTCGTGAGCTGCACCTGTCGTGAGCTGCACCTGTCGTGAGCTGCACGTGTCGTGAGCTAAAGGTAGACGAAAGTTCTAGTCGGGCGCCGTAAGCTTCATGTGCTTCACGGGACAAATGAGTCAGTAACATGCCGTGAGCTGCACGTGTCGTGAGCTGCACGTGTCGTGAGTTAAAGGTAGACGAAAGTTCGAGTCGGGCGCCGTAAGCTTCATGTGCTTCACGGGACAAATGAGTCAGTAACCATTGCCTGTTTATCACACAATTCAAAGAATTATCAGCCATAAATACAACTATGACTCAACTAATCTTTTTGAAAAATCTCAACATTTATTTAATAAATACATTTATACTCATAAATATGATACACGTCCATCAACGTTCATCATATGCAGTGCAGCCTGCCTCCTTTAATTCCTATAAACACTTTTTAATTTTTTTTCACGTCCTTTATAAAGTAATTTACCGTACAACATGAACGTTATATGAAAGAACTAAAGATCTGGTATCGTATTATTCGTTGAGCGTTTGAATGGAACTAATAGCCATCAAAAGCGACTAGTCGTAATGCAGCGTTCATGTGTGTGTGACAACACATCAATTAGCGACGGAGGGCCTGAATGGTAGTAATGATGATGATGGTGCACCTGTGTTGATGGTGAAGCAGCAGTGCAAGCGGGGATGCAGTTATATAGTGACGCAGTAGGATAAATATTGACGCAGTCGTACGAATAGTGACGCCGTAGTATAAATGGTGGTGCAGCAGTATTAAGGAAGAAGCAGTTGTTTGAGTAGTTTATTAAATGATACGTTTAGAGTAGTTGCTGTACACTCGTGTATAAAGTGTTTTGCCATACAGGTTCAGAGTGCACAACAACACCTGTTTAGTGGTACAATTGTTATTTTTCAAGCGTGGTCTTGGCAATGCTCGCTTGAGGTTGACTGCATTTCTTCTTCAGATTAAGGGGTTTGCATTGAGCCACCATCACCACCAACAGCACATCACCAATACTGCCATCATCAACACACCATCACAACCACCATACCACCACCACCAACCGAAACCAAGAACGGTCTTGGCAGCATCACCACTAGGAATGTCTGTTGCCGTTTCAGGATATCGACGTAAACGCAACCGTCGCAAGAGATTTGCATTATTTCAACCGTTGTAGGTGATCGACTTTATTGCAACCAATGTTGGAGATTGACTTAATTGCAACCGAAGCAGGGGAATGAATTTATTGCACCCATTGCAAAAACAGAAGTGGATTTTACAGTCACTGATAAAAACTATAATTGAAGTGGGTGCAGGAACACTGTAGGCCCTCGTTCCAGACTTCCAGTCACGCCACGTAGCACAGCCGTCGCTGTAGTTGCCATGCACTGCCATACTCAGGAAAATTTGAATTTCGCTCAACTATTTAGTTTTTTGACACAGTATTTTGGACGCAGTATTGTAACAACGCATGCTAAAATAACTTTTTTCGATCCTGGTTGTCATTTAAATTTCGTTTTGATTAGCTTCCGCTCACGAGTTCACACGAGAAAACTAATTTGACCATTTCTCCTCTAAAATTATTCAGGAGCCATTCAAACAACGGTTGAAAGATTAAACGTGAGATTGAATTTGCGCTGGCTCTATGTTTAGAAATGCATGCATAACTTGAAATAGCATATAAATTCTCGTTATAATTTAAATAGCCTGTAGCTTCGGGACGAATACAAAATGACAGATCTTTGTCCACGTTCTTCGCACCGTCGTCGTCGAATCTAATCTCGAATGAAATAATGAAATGTCTCCAGCTCCGGGTGCATTTCAGGTTAGGGTGTTGCTGTTTGGAATATTTTTATTTAGGTTTTTAATTAGTTTTAAACGAGGGATAAGCAGATTTATGTTCGGAGTTATTCTTTTTCTAACTTAAAATGGAAATAATTAATTCCATCTTAATCCATTGAAGTAGTAATTTCAGGTGATTGAACTGATCGACGAGGTCAGTCATTACCATTATCTCCAGGCTATGCGTGTCATCGACCTGGCTTTAAAATTAGGAGAATTTATCATGTCGTCTATGTTATTGACTTGCTGCGCTTTGGAATTGCTGTGGCTTACAATTTTCTGTTGTGCAAATCGGTGATGCTCAGTAAGTTGTTGTTATTGATGTTGGTACTTGGTAGTAATATCACTGATACTAAAGCATACTGTTGCTGACGCGCTGCAGTCGCACCAGCTAATGCTGACTAATTTAGACGCAAGATGTTGCTGACTACTGCTGATGATGTTTAGGTTGCTGTTGTGTTAGCCGCACTGTCACAGCTACTCCTGCAAAGAGCCTGTGGCTCTTAATGTTAATGTGACCGTTGGGTCAACTCTGAACTGCCGCAACCTTCTCTCTCACTCAGCCTCGTACTGACTTACTCTATCTACTATGTCCCTGTTGCTACTTGCGCAATCTACTCTGCCTCTGCTTGCCTGATCTACTCCGCTTTCATCTCTACTTGAAACTTACTATGAAATTCTTTCCTTCATTGCCGTGTCACATGGTATGTAGAGTGCGATGAGCGCGTGTCGATCATGGTGTGCGTGCAACGTTCCAGAGCTCTGATTTTATTTATATTCAGCTAAATTTATTCATTGTATACACTTGACAGCACACCACCTGCATAGCCGAGCATTGTGAGCCAGCTTTATTGACGTGTTGACTCATGGCGACATGCTATGTTGACATAAGTCTGCTGAATGTAAACATGGTGACAGTATCCACCCAATCATGTGCTTATGTCACACTCAGTATCACGGGCATGACGATGAGGCTTCTAGGGGCTCAATTCAACAGCACGCATGTTGAAAACAATCATACCTGACTAAACTAGAGAATATAGTGAAGCAATGTGGTTATTGTGGTAACGATGAGATGATGGTGCAGTAGCTGGCTGGTGGCAATGTGCTGATGTGGTGCCTGCTTGATTAGCGTGAAAGTTGATTTATTTCGTGTTAATTAGCGTGTCGGTGGATTACCCCCTGAATGATTAACGTTGAAGATTGCCCTCTGGGCGACCGACTAGCCTGAAGGTTGACTGCCCTCTTGATGATCGATTAGCGTGAAGGCCGATTGATTGCTTGCTGGCTGATTGGAATGCCGGTTTCTAGCTTCCTTAACAACGGTTGTTCACCCCTTGGTTGATTAAAAAAATGGCTTTTTTACTGCCTGGTTGAAAATAATGACGGTTTTTGCCGTTTGTTGTTTGATTATAATGAAGGTTGTTCACTTTCTATTTGAATATCGCAATGGTATTTTTACAGCCTATTTGATTAGCCTCAAAGTTATCTATCCTCTGATTGACTAGCATGAAGGCGTGGCACCTGAGGGTTCAACCCTCATCGTCCGCCGTCCGGAAGGCAGGTACGATGCTGTTGCTGGCTTCTTAATTGTTCACGGTAATGAGGCACGAACGGGCGATCCGAAGTCGTTCTCTGGAATGTTCCCAGTAGCCCCTTATAAGTCCTAAAATTGAACTCCCAGCTCTATAGCGGACAAGCACTGAACCGCCTTGGTACCGCCCCGGAAAGGGGCCAATTCCTGAGAAGATTGAACTCTGATCTCACCTCTGGTGTTTAATCGGGACGATCGGCATAGTCTCCACATCCTCCACATTTTCAGCGTCTTTCTCACAGTCATGGAGGTCTCGTTTTCAAATTTCGAGCCACACACCTGGTCGGCGAAATTGGTGTTGGTGTGGCCACAAGGGCTGTGGAGATTGCAACCACCAACACCGCTTTCCTTTTTCGAAACATCCTCAAAATCTTCCCTGTGCTTTTTTTGCCTCCTGCAACAAGTCTCGTCATGTGGTCACCAAGCGTCACCTCGGTTCTCTCGTGGAACTAGTTGCTTCTTCTCAATTTCACTGTCATCTGCTGCCGGGATGGCAGAGATTAGTTTTCATCACATTTTATTGACAACATTATACCTAAAGGGTCCCATTCACCATAGAGTCTAACTCGGCTCACCTTCAAACCTGCCAAATCCGCCTGTGTATGGCGTCTAACGAGCCGAGCCGGGCAAAATAAAGGCGAGCCGAACCACGGCTTTCACTGCTTGCTGTGGGGTTCGGCTCGGCAACGATCGAGTACCAGTTCACTAGTGAATTGTGTAATTTGTGCTGCACAATAAGACTAGTTACTAGTTAGTTTAGTCGCAATGCGGACGCCAAGTTGGTAGGGTGTGCACATGCATGGCTGACTCCAAGTTATGCATGAGGCTTGATTTACTAATGAAATGCATTGACGAGTATTGGGATTTGCCGTGCTTATGGAAGGTCAACAGTGCAGAACATTCCAACAAATTGCAACGAAATAAAGCTTGGGAACATCCTTAAATAGTTTTGACAGTAGTTTCGACTATCGTTCCATACAAAATTTAACAAATTCGTGTGGATGAATCTGTCTCTTAACTAGCCATGTTATGGTCTGATGAATAACCAATAAAATGGGCAAAACTCTACCGGAATTCCTGCTACACAAATTCAAGAAATATAAAAAGAAAATACAGCGGAAAATTCTATGTGTCTCTGATACACTAAGAGAAAGTGGATAGGAGGAGTAAAATCTAAACAACGAAAAACAAAATAACTATGTTAGAGAGTGATATTCGATAACCAATGGATGAGCTGTCGGTTTCTTGAAATGTACTCCCATACTACATTTAGCACGATAGCTGCAGCTGCAACTTACTTCGGCGGACTGATCTTCACGCCTGCACACTATGAGCAAAATACGAAGGTGCATGGTAAAATATCACCGAATCTCTGGTTCGCAAGTCAGAATCGGCTGGCCGGACTCGCGAGGCAGACACGAAAGCTTATGGGGCTGCTTAGACTTCCACCCGTCACGCGCGAATGCACCTGTCACACACGCACAATCCACTACGCCATTACTTATTTCGGTACTCTAGTACTTTTTCAGTGCTGCAGTACTCATTTCAGTGTTTCAGTTCTTACTTCAGTCTTATCAGTGCACTTGTTCTTACTTCAAGACTTATTCAAGTGTTAAAGTACTTTTCCAATACACGAGTATTTCGTTTTTTTTTCCTTGTCAAATTTAGACGTGTGAACCGTCACGTGATATACAGTAGTTTTAAACCCTTTACACACAATTTTGGCATCTATGGCGGCAGGTGCCACTACTCTTGATTCCGATCTTTTAGTCGTGATTTCATTTCTTCGCTAGGGTCATTTTCTTTCGTCAAGCCAGCTCACGATTTCCTTGCTACGACGACCTGACCTCTCAAGCCCTCATCAGAACAATGGAATTTTTGTGGAGGTGTCCTATATCATCACCAAAGTCAGATTCACAGCCGTACAACATTTTTAGAGCTTAATTCATATTCTCGTATTGTATTTGTTCAGTAATGCTGCAACTGTGGCGCACATTGTTCATATATACCCAGAGGTGGGCAGTAGCGCGCTACATGTAGCGGCAGCGGCGCTACATTTAAGCAATTGTAGCGGTAGCGTTAGCGCCCGCTACATATTTAAGTAGCGATACGAGGTTTTGCCGCTACAGCGCTACCGCGACATTTATAGATAAAGCCTTTAGATTTTACTTAATAGTATTAAATATTATTTAAAAACCAGCATGATATTCTGTAATTTATATTATGTATGCATAATATAAATTACAGAATAAAACTACGAAAGATTTCGGTGTAATGTTGTCAACCTCAGCCTGTTACTAGTGTCAACATGTTAGTTGTTACCAGAGGTGGGCAGTAGCGAGCTACGTGTAGCGGCCGCTACGTTTTCGGTAGTGGTAGCGGCGCTACATTTAAGCAATTGTAGCGGTAACGGTAGCGCCCGCTACATTTAGAGCATGTCGCGGTAGCGGTAGCGGCCGCTACATTTCAAAGTAGCGCTGCCCAGCTCTGTATATACCACGTTTTTTCCATTGTCTCATAATTTTTTCCCATGGTCTCTGTGCTCCAACGAACACTGATGCATGTGCCTGCCTTGATGTCCGATGTGCACTTGCGTTGGCCAAATGTTAGTCACGGTAGCAACAATTCTCACATTGCAGCTATTTCAATGCCAAGCTGTGATTTGGCATGTAGATATGCATTGAATTTCTCACGTACGTCTTTTTTTGTGTGTGACGCAGGCATCGGAGGCTTCTATCTGAATTTTACTAGTACTACCCTAATCTTTTTTAAATTTATCTAATAGTGACGAATTTAATACTAGTAAGTACTGAACTGTTTGTATTATCTGTAAAGCTATACAGATGCAACAGCAGGTGGAGGCACTAGCAAATACTGGAGAGGAAAACTAGAAGCAGTCGGGCGAGCTGGCACGTGTTCAGTACTTGAGTGCTCCGCTCGCGTATCGTTCAAATCGGTCCTGAAAATGATCTTATGCTTGCGGGAATTCGACGATTTCTGAATTGAATTAATTAATTTCAGATTAAATACAATAAAAAATAACCTAAACAAGTGTCTTTCCTGTTTGTTCTCCACGATTTTTTTTTGTTGCTGTTTACTCTTGCTAATGCACTATTCTAAAGGAATTTAAATACTAATATTGAATAACGAAACAATTAATGCATACCATGCTTGCTAAAAAAAAGGAAGAAAAACTTCCGCCGTGATAATAAAAAAGCAGTGATAATAAAAAAATGTTGGTGTGCTCACACCGAGAATTGCGGGAAACCAACGTCCCGGAAAAGCTTTGTTTCGGCGACGTGAACGCGGCGCTTCTGACGTCACCAGGTCTCGAGGAACTGACACCTCGCTGCTGCCGTCAGCCAAGGCATGCTGCAAGAAGTGTGGTGTGCAAACTGTCAGGTGTTGCTGACGTCATGAGGTTTCTAGTAGCGGGCACCCCACAGCTGCCGTCAGCCAAGGCATGCTGCAAGAAGTGTGGTGTGGAAACTGTCAGGCGTTGCTGACGTCATGAGGTCTCTAGGAGCGGGCACTCCACAGCTGGCCACTCCAACGGCGTGATGTGTGCATGTGAACCTAACATCATCACGTGAACATGTGAGCGGCGCGTGACGGTATCTTGTTGAAAATAAGCCCACCCTTTATGATCATGGGATCCTATCCTATTCACTGCGCTGATATACTGTATGTAGTCCTTGGATATCGGGAGATGCTGATGTAATGATGTAGGTCACAGCAAGCAGAGCAATTCGTAATTTTATTATTTGACGACAGCGCTGGCAATTATCATCATATCGAGCTGTCTCAGCAGACTAAAGAATCAACAAAAAGGCTGTATGTAAAGTTTTGAGGTCCAAAGTCCCGAAAAACACATCGATCTTGTCAGAGGTCAAGTCTGTCGCTGACGACACACAATAAGTGCGACTTTTTGAGCATATGTCGGCTTATGAGAACAATAATATTTGACATTTTTCACACTAAATCATATTTCTTAACTCTCAGAAAGATCTGTGAGAACAGACGCTGAACAGTGAGAGGTTTTGCATTAATTGCAGGAGGCACAACCGTACCCAGTGACCCGAGTCTAGTTCACTGAGAAGTACGTACCGCTGGTGTTCCCTTCTAGCGATTCAACTCTCTCTTTCGCTGAGCGTTTGAAGGATTTTTATTCGTGCCTGTCCCCATTCCCGCTACACTGCACAATGACTGTTGTAACGATACAATTATCTTCTGTTCCGCTGAACGCTGTTGGAGCTGTAACGTTGTATTTATCCTCTTTTTGAACAAATTGGTTAATTGCGACTCTGAATAGTTAATATTTCTTATTTCAATTATTCATTAATGTTAAGTAAGCAACTGCAATCCCGTTACGTAACTGTTGTACTGAGGGTTCATAGGGATGAGTCGTAAGGCATTCAGCGTACGACATTCATCACTGGAAATATTGGACATAAGGCAAAAAGTGGATGGCTTGCATCAAGGACTTGCATCCATAATGGCAAAGCTTGCGTGATTGTCGAGCTCCTTCAAGGTAAGCCTTGCTTGCAGGAACAAGTAATTCCCCCCACTGCCTTCGACAGCTCTCCGTCCCAGGTTGCACTTACGATAGCGCGACGAGGACATCTCGATGATTTGAGAGAGTACAAAATATATCCAATAGATTTAGTATGATACATCTACAGAATTACAATCCTACAGTTATAGCGGAAATAAAGCTTGTAAGCTTATTGTATATAATAAAAAGAATAATTTTAACTTATATAATTAAGTATGATGAAGCATTAAAAATAAAGGCTATTACAGCATGTCTCAGTTATAAAATCAATGAGTTTGTAAATAAAATTTTTAATCAGACATCAGAACAGAATTTCTGCGTGTTTAGATTCCTCTTGATTGAATTATAATAAATTATCAATGTTCATAGTGATGCTTGAATCTTAATAGACGGAGGCATGAAAATAATGCGAAGTTCAGTCTCACTTATCGTACGTGTGCGCATTTTGGCATTTATGAATGTGTGTGCCGTTTTTCATTTGGCTCGCAAGCCTACCCTCCTTGGTTTTTACCTCGCATGGTTTCCCAACGTTGAGCTTGCGTAGGCCTAAGCTTAAGTCTGCCTACTAATACTGCGTCATATTAGAATAGAATAGAAGTGTCGGCACTGAAGAAATAGGCCATATGGCCTGTTGCCGATTCTTGTACTTTTCGTGACTTGATTCACAAGAGATCCGGCCGTATGAACCCGATCTTTACATTTTATTCCTATGGCTTATTCTCAGTACGACGTAGTGTAGGTATGAATGTTTTTTTCAAACACTGATTCTATCCTACATTACATTACAAAGGTTTTTTTTCTCCATCATCCCATCATCCATTGAGTACATGCGTCATGCAGTTACTTGTGGAAAATGCGTGTGTTAGTAACTTTGATACTCCCATTGTTTTGAGCTCGAGGGCGAGCTCTAAAATTTCGTACTTTAATTTCAAATTTATTCATTAAAGCCAGCTTTGTCAGTCGTATGCCAGCGCGGAACCTGCAGTTGCAAACAACAGCACCGGGTTAGAAGACAGTCTAACATTCTTAACCACATCGGTAATCAGTATTTAGCACTCACCAGAAACACACGACAATAATTACGACAAAATGACAGTATCATCTGCCGCTAGTTATTTTTCATAGACCTGCGCTAGAAGTGACCGAAGATATAAGGCCGTCATCGAAAATTCGAGCATCTGGCAGTTGCATTCTTATCCCGCGTCTCGGTCGGAACTGCAAGGTGCAGCTGCCAACAAGTGCACAGCACCACCCCTATATAGGCGTGGCTACCTTGGCTTCCGTTCCTCATGACCATCCTGTTATCTTTCGTCCCATGCTTCCTGTACCTGAACGACATTAAATTTTCTAAACAAAAGAGCAAGTTTTCTAAACAACCCAGTAAACATCCAACTGTTGCCCTATATATAAATCGGGATCGGATTGAAATATGTAAATAGCTTGACCGTTTATTATGTTTATTGAATAATTAGCTGCAGGGATAATTTCAGCTGGACGTGCTGAGACTCACGCTATTTGAGGCGTACGATGCCACCAGGTGGCCGCTTCTGTTCAAGGCTCAATTAAACTCAGTCATGCTAGATCAGATACCCACGTACGAGTCCGTTATCGTGTCGTAAGTATCCTAAATAAATCCGTTATCGCGTCGCGAATCCCTTTAATAAGTCCGTTTTCGTGTCGTAAGTACCCTCAAACGAGTCTGTTATTATGTCATAAGTTATATTACAGTCGGGAATTATTGATATTGATAGTTGCTTATTGTTCATATCCCTAGATTTTATATCATAAAATGTATCTTGTATTTACTCATGTATATTGGGTAACACGTTTACCTACAAACGTATTATTCAAACTTGCATGCCAAAATCACATCGGGGAAAGATTTATTACTGCACGTTCTCCACACGTGTTGTGATGACTTGACATTTCTCGTGCCAATATTAACATAGTACATAGTTCTGGTAGCGTAGTCGCAAGGCTGCGTGCTCCTGAACACCTGTCTTGATATGCCCGCTTTAACACTTGCGTCAATTGATTGCCTGGAATAGTTTTACGTCCAAAGGTATGTATGCCTTTTTTGTAGTAACGCATTGGTAACTCGTGCAGCTATATCAGAAAATGCTCACTTTTTTTAACACGTGGTCGAACATTGACTGGCAGTCAAGGTAGTTTTTCATTAGTTTTATCGAATTTGGATGTTATCAGATACCGTGCCGCCCACGTTAATTAAACTCGTAGATGTAAGGCAAACTGAATTTATTCTACTATATGCCGCAATATAATCTCCTGTATTTTTCATCTATTATCCTCTTCATACACAGTGAATAAAAATTAATCAAACCATCTTTAATTTTAATTCAATGAATGTACATACATAAATCGGATGCACGCTGCCGCAGATTAAGCCGTCTTACCGTTGTGTTCAACTAGACAGAGAAATGTTTTCTGTGATCATGATGTCCGTGACCAGAGTTGGCCACGAACATTGCAAGGGTCAACGTTCACACTTGTCTCTACAATTGACAAACTCAAGGATGTTTTAAATGAATTCTGAGTAATTTCTCGTGCTGTTACTGTGCAAGAATCAACCATGTCGCAAATGATGACCTAGTAATATTATAATATACACACATGATTCTGAATATAGTCTTTAATAAAAAGTTGCTCCTACACATGCGCAAATACTTTGCCAATAAGTCTGGAATTTCGAAAGTAGAATCTGATTTTGCTCTATTATGGTTTCTCCAGAGTCATTTTTTTTGTGGATCGATGTGAAAAATGTATATTCTGTTGTTGCTTACATTGAAAATAAGAGCTGTGTACTGCAGAAGAGAGACGGACGAGGTAACGGAGTCAAACTGACCTCTCTTACTTTTCTCCTGTAACTACAAATCTCCTCCTGTTCGGCAAGAACCGCTAAGCCATTCTTTCTTCCGATATCGCATCAACTGTTGAGGATATCTGGACTACGTTTCCACCCGCTGTCATGCACGTCATGGACGCAACCGCTTTCTGTGAACTAAGATTTTCACCCTCCGGCTGTTTCGTCCTTTATTTCGTCACCGCACCTACAGCGTTTTAGTTGTGTTACTACGCAGTACGGCGTACGCAGTAACCGACTGGTGGCCGAAGCGAGCGGAGGTTAGCGTTTAGGCCTGGTGTCTTCTGTCATTCGATCTTGCCGAGAAAGTATGATTGATATCAAGTTTTGATTTACGTCCTAAAATCTTTAAAAGGAAGTTAGTTGGCGTCATCTTTCGATTTTGTGGTCCTTCAAATTTGGGTTTGAGCTAACATCAGTGAAGCAGAGAACTGCGCTGGCCGTATGCCAGTAAAAATTGTTTGAATAAAGTTTCAGACAACTTACACTGTGAGATAAAAACTAGGTTAAATATCACGCTCGCCGTCATGGTGTTTCCAACGATGAGAAAAATTAAGAGTAAGTGATTGGAATTTTCTATAAAATTTAGTTTCATCAGAAACTATAGCAAAACGATATGAATAATAAATGCTGTTTCGATTGATCTACCTAGTTTAGACTTGAGAACTACTTTTATGCACAAATCCACTCACCGAGTGATAAATGCTGATATATTTCTTCACTATAGTACGCTGACAACTGTTGCAACCTTGATTCAGTTTGAAGCGAGCTCAATTTAATCTTTCCTATAACTATTAGTGTCTATGCTAATTTAAAATATGCAGGTGTGCATGATTTTGGCGCGTTTTGTAAGCTCTTCATATAAATTTCATTGAGATTCGCATTTAACCGTATAATCCACAATAATCGTGAGTTCGTGACCTTTTTTGCGAATTTAAATCGTTGGAAGCACAAGCTACTTTAGCTACATGCCCGCGACTCGTCCAACCGTCGTTCGCCGCAGCTGCACTGCGCCAGAGGACAATGCTCCTTTGTGTTTGTTGCTCCGTCTCTGCTGCGTTCACGATTACGTTTATCGCGTTTAATCTTTAACGATCTCACGAATAAAGAAACACAGCTCAAAGAGATCCTAAATTTTGCTTCTATTACTTTTTAAAGATATTGATATTTCAACATTTGTCCTCGATCGAAAGTTATTTCTATCGTGTCATTGCGCCCTTCCAATGACCTACTACCCCCGCCCCACTTTTCCTTTGTTTATTTTTAAGCTTCAACGTTTCGTTCGTTCCCCCTCAACTTACCCCCATATCAAACCCAGCGTCAGCTCCCTCTCGCTGCGCTGTAAACATTGCTTTTATTTTGGGAAGACAGATGTGAGATAGTCTTCAACTAGGATAATTTACGAACAATTTTTATATTATAATGATACCATATTTAGATTTAAACTATATTGTCGCCATCTTCGAAATGGGATAAAAACAAAAGTGTGTCCGAGACGTAAAAGGCGGGTTAAACGAGATATTCTCAGATATTCCCAAAACATTCAAATGACTTCATGTACAAGTTATGGTATAGCTCCCGTACTATTCATTTCGTGCTTATTGCTTACTGGTATTTCTCGAAACTCTGCTTTACATTTGGTTACTCGCAAGTTACCTCTTATTTCTACATATGTTCAGGGAATTTCAAACAATACAATAGGAATATAGTAGGAGCTGTATAGACTGCATTCATTTGTTTTAATTCTCGCGGAGAGAGTGCGTGCCTTGACATATTTTAACAAACTTTTCTTCCTCTGAATCCAAGATGTTCTCTGGAAGTTACCTTTTGTTTCTACATATGTTCAGATTTTTCAAACAAAACAATAGGAATATAGTAGGAGCTGTAGAGACTGCATTCATTTTTTTAGAATTCTCACAAAGAGAGTGCGTTGCCTTGAAATATTTTAACAGACTTTTTCTTCCTCAGAATCCAAGATGTTCTCTGGAATCACCAATTACCTATGGGGCTCGCCCAACTCGAAGCCCCAGGAGTCGATGGCGCCCTTTCCGAGCTGCCAGGCCCCTGACGAGATCTTCGGCGACCTCAAGTCCATGGAGGTCACTTCTGACCTGGAGGAAGGGCTGCAGACACCTCTGAGTCCTTCCGATGTCGAAGAGGATTGGGTCGTTCTTTCTGGCAATGGTAGAGTCGTTGAAGCTCTACCGAAGTCTGCGCGCAATGCTCCTAAGAAATTGAAATCTGAAAATCACGGTGAGTTTCGTCTGCTCCTGTGTGCTATTTGAGCTCGCTTGTCTGATTTACCTCTCAGTTGCATTAATTTTTAGTTATAGGTTTTAATTCAATGAAATGCACGGTATAATATTTGCTGCAGCCTTATGCTGAAATTTATCTCAAAAAGCTTTACTCTAAGAATTGCATTTTTGTTTTATGTCATCTTTTCAACGACATAAAGTGTTTTAGTGTTTCATAAAAGTTTAGGGTGTTCAATATAAAATAGAAAGTGTTTTATGTCGTCCTTTTTCAATGAGCTAACGTGTGACTATTGACTTGCTTGAATTTACCGGTCTAAACTGATCATTGTGCGAGCAGTGGCGAGAAAAGAATCAGAGGTTGTACACGAACTCGACAACAGATTGGACGATCTTCCTGAAACAGAGAAAAACTCGCTGCAATACAAGTCTCCTCCTCATCGAGATTCAAAGAAGACTTGCACTCGGACGGAGGTTTGTGCTGAGCTGCTGCCCTTTCTTGGAAATTGTTCTTGTCGGAAATCATCGACCAACGTGCGCGTTCATACTCGGGAGATTATGACGAAAAATGATTCTATACAGCTGTCAATTCTCAATAATTTTGATTGAGTGAGCATCTGAAAACATCTTACGATGCTTCTAAATATTCCAACAATAATTAAAAGCACATAAAATCGAATTAAAATTGATGAAGAAGCCTTCGATTTTGTGTACAAGCATGCATGTTTGCACTCGGACCATATCATATAAAATATTGCTGTCAACCATATTATTTCTACTTGCAAATTTTTAGTGATATAGAACTTCTGTGCAGCTTTTTCTATAGGATGCTATGTAAAATACGTGGAATGAATGCTTACTGGCTTTGAAATAGATGATGATATCTTCAATGATTCCACAAATTTTTCTATTAAAATCGTATATTAATATAAAATTATTTTTTATCTATTAATTTTCTCGTAAATTTTTATATTAAATGGGATAGGAAGTTAGTAACCCTGGTTCTGGAGTTATAACTCAGCTTATGCAAAGTTATTTATGTTAATAGAACTCTGGCGGAACTTGAAGCTTAGGCGTTATTCAACGTACTCATAAGATTCAGAAACGTAACACGGTATGGTAGTGGGATTGCTTCAGCGGATAACTTGTGTTCAGTAGTGTGTTCTTTTTGTATGTTAGAGGAAATACAGTTCACGATCACAAAATTGGAGCTTTGCTTGATGCTGTAGCTGACAAAGATGTATCGGCGATCGCCTGCCGCTTGTGATTCCGAGCTAATATCTACAGGCGGAACGTATCAATTAATTCCTGATATTATAAGTCTTATTATCCCTTTTCATTTTTTTGTTAGTACTGTTTCGATAATTGGTCTGGCCTTCTTCTTGTTCGTTTTTCTGTAGTAAAAAATTAATATTCTCCACAGTTGCGCCAATCTGGTTGTATACACTTTCTCCCTAGATTTTAATCCAATTCTTTCATCTTCGTTCTGATAGTTTATTGAAATTAGAATGGCTAATTAGTTATTGAAATTAGAATGGCTAATTCAGTTTGATATAGTGCGACCAATTAGTTTATTTTACACGTTGTGCTCACGACGCACACACATTGTTCGAATAGTATTAAACTGTTGGATTCTAATTTGTGCTTGTGCCGTCAGGATCCTGAGGAAAAATTGCGCCAGAAGGAGAGAGAACACGAGCTGGCGATGCTCCTCGAGGAACTCAAACCTGCACAAAAGGTGAGTAGACTTTCGTGGGTTTACATGCATCCAAGGAAATAGAAACGATCATCTTACGATCGTTGAAAGCCATTGAACTGGAGCCCGATCACCATCAGGTTCCAATAAACTTTCTTTTCCAACGATCTTAAATGATCGAGTATCTCTAGGCTTGTGTTTCACTCAAGTTCTCAATGGTTTTCCTCAGGCATGTGATATATTCTATTACTTTTTGTGAGGTTGTAATATCGTCTATAGACGTTTTGTGAAGTTGTAATAACGTCGATAAGCTTAATATTCACAGTTTAATATCTGTTTAGATTGAACTCTAATATTTTTTTAACTTTCCAGGCGCACCAGAAGCAGGAACGAGAGAAGCTATCACGCAAGGCTCTGCTCAAGACCAACCTGATCCGAGAAGTCGCGGCCAGCGGCAGGTCTCGTTTACGACGCTCCGACCGCCTAACTCCGTCCACTAACTCCTGTGCAAACAATAACCGCAAGTGCCATAATGTTTAGTGCTGCAAGAGTTGCTTGGAACTGTGTGCTGCCTCCTCTTAAGTGAAGGAAGGTCGCGTCGTCCACAGGGGAGATGAATAATGAAGTATGCATATATACTGTCGTCTGTTTCGTCGAGAGAAAAGCGCGTGAATCTCTCAGTTATAAAAATGCGTGAATTATTTGAGCATTGAAAATGCTTTGGAAAACTATGTATCTTTTCAATCTCACTGATAAAGTCTTCTAAAAACATTGAGAAATTATATTGAATTTCACATGTTCAACTCTAAATAATATCATATTACTTATGGGTTGTTTTCAACTAAGAGAAGCATTTAATTCTACAGTACGTTGATGTTCTTTTAGCAAAAAACTTCATGGAGGTGTTTTATCTGATTTATCTTCAGCCCATCAAGAGTAACAGAATTGCACAAATATCACGAATTTCTCGAGTTTCTCTTTTTTTTGGTCCACTGCAGTTGCGCTAAAACGATAGTTTTATCAAGACATGAAACAGGAATCTGATAATACAGTTTGTGATATCAAGTTTTCGTGGAGAGATCGCCCAGAAAATATATCAAGCTGCAATTGAGTTATGTTCTTATATTAAAGTCAGTTGTGTTCTACGAGTTTGTGCTTCAGTTAAAGTTGATGTATTTCAACTCAACACCTAGCAGCACATTTACTAGTTTTTTATTAACGAAATTCGGCACATATTTGAAATGATCAAAACTTCAAACCTACCCATTTACTTGAAAAATGCTTTCAGCCTAATTTCAAATTGATATTAACGCAAAAAGATCACGTTGCCGACTATTAATGAAGTATTTTGTTATCTTTTAGTTTGCGTAAGTGTTTCGCATGTAGGGAATTTGTTAATAGAATTTTTCTCTCGAAATCCAGCTCGGTGGAGGGTTGAAGTACGCTGTGGACGATGCAAGAGTTCGCAATCACATTTAGATACGAAGAAAATCATGAAAAAGTTCAAAACAGGTTTAGCTTTAAGGGAAAATGACCAAAAAATACCAAAAACTATGAAAAGTGTGTGAATAAAAAATATAAAATGTTTGTAAAAACTTGCTTGCTTAAAAAAAGTCATGCCTAAAGATACTTAGTTCTTACTTAGCTTCCCTAATGTCCAAGTTTCTTGTATTATCAACAGTAATGGATTGAGCGGTGGTCGATAAAGTTGTCATGTTCGTTTGCATTAAAAACACTGTAGGGTGATATTGTACCGGTAATTCTGAATTTGCTAATGATAGGAACAAGATTTATCAACTCCAATTGAATTAATCTGTTAGTTAGATATTACTATTCTTTGTCTTGGTCCAGTAGACGGTAGGCTGTGGGCTGAATGTTCCATATTAATTTTTTGCTCCAGCATCCACTTCTGTCCACAATTATTTCTATTTCCGAACGACCATGAGTAAATTACCGATCAAAAACTGGATCGGGTTGCAATCGACCTGAGATAGTGCGAGGTTATCACCTGAGTAGACGCTCCATGTCGCTCTATAACAAACCGTTGTCTGCTTAGCTTGGATCAGGGCATCCGTCGCAAACCTTAATCCTTCATGAATGAGTAAATATAATTACAGGAAAAAGTCGTTGTTTGAAATAATCTAAGTATCTCGAAGTAGTTCACTAGCTGGTATCCAGTCTGTTCTTGTTTGTACGAGTTCTGCTTATGTTAAAATAAATTGATTGTTGTAGTGTTCTCCGATGACGTTCGTGCGTCGGAGAGTTGCGAGAATTTCTTAAAATTTAAGTGTTTGATTGGCGTCTGGGTAGCATCGATTCATTGTTCACTCGTGTTACTTTATTGATGCTGCTTGAATTATTGATCTGTTTTGAAACTGAACTTTATTTTTATTTAGATTATATTTTATACAAATCTCTCATTATTTATATTACATGTATTGCTACGTGTAATAGGATGTCCAGATATGCGAGCGACTACTGCTCGTATCCCTACGCGTTTGCTCTACTGAACGACCTTCTGAAGTTTTATTTGTTACGTTCTGCCGTGGCAGCGGCTCCATCATCCCTCAATATTCCTTCTGTACTAACAATTTTAGTTCGTCGTATAATTCTCATGGCGGTCTGATCTGTGATTCATAGTTTATTTTAGTAGTTGAATTTGCCTTTTCCTCTCGAGGGAGTATATCTTGGGTCTTTGTTCCCGGACGCCCCACCACATGCTCGAGGTTTCTGAGGTCGGATCTTAGTTGAGTTTTATTGTAAGTAGGATACCTGGTGTATCTATGTCTCTCTCGTACGAGTGAACAATGTTGCGTGTTATGTTTTTTTGTGTTACAAGTATCTTTTCAATTTATGCTCTTCGTCTCGAAGAGGTGGTTGCTCCTTGCTAGCCAGCATTAATGGGCTGGTCAATTGAGACCTCCCATTCCTCGTGGCTGATGAGCGATTTTCGGTTGGATAAATTTGTGACGATCAGGACATTTCACATTACTTGACTTGTGACTTCAGATGAGACATCTTTATAAGTAGTAACATTTGTGTTTGTTATACTTGGATTATTGGTACTGATTTATTTATGCCCTTTTTACTCAATTATTGTGTTCAGTTGCGTAGACAAGTGAATGTTATTTCTACATGACTCTGAACATGAATTTTCTATTTACATGACTCTGAACATACGCATTGTATGTCAAGTGAAGTTTAAAATTTCTAGATTTGATACATATACGTGTTTGATCTCAAATAGGTATTTACGCAAACTTCCTTCTATAATTCACGCTCACGTTCAAAACTTTTAATACATTTTCTAATTCTTATTGTAATTGATCTTATTAAAGATCAATGTCTGCACGTTGCTTGCACACGTGACCACATTCATAGCGTATCGAATTTGTTGAACGATTGTTCGCAACGCTCTCATGTCACGCCATCTTCGTCTTTGTTATTTATTCTGGCATCACAGCATTTCCCTTTGCTGCTCGTTCTTTTCCTGCACAAACCTTTTCTGAATGCCTTGCAAGTTTACATGCCTCTCTGTGCAGCTGCAAAAAAAATTATACACACCCAATATTTAAGTTTAGATATTGAAGCATCAGTTAATGGAGAAATAGACGCTGCACTTGTCCGTCGATTATAACGTATTATTTTATTAGATTTGCTTTTATTGAGTGCAATGTTAACGTGACGTCATGAAGGTAGGGAGCGAAATTATGTCTGCTTCTAATTGGTATATTCTCTTGACTTTTATGTTTGCTCGTCTTATTTAAAAAACTATATTTGTCTATCTCTTCGAGTTGTAGGTAGTACGTACATACTGCCAGTAAGTAGTAAAGGCGCACTAGAGATATGATGTTATTCATTTAATGTTTATTCTCGAGCTTTTTATGAGAATAAATAAGTTACAGCGTCGACACATTCTTCTCTTTAAGTCGTAATAAACTCTTGAAAAATATCTTGTGTCTTGCTTTCTGTTGATTTGTATACGCTAATGAATCTACGTAGGAATTCCTGTATTTTCTGCCTAATAGGATTGTCGGATTTAAACACTTGGTTGCACAAATCAGACTTAGCCACTTTGGACATTTAGAAGTTCTTACTACTTTTTTGAATAGACGAAATTTAAAGCGTCTTATAGAAAGGAGTTAGTTAGTTTAATGGCCAAATGTTTACTTGCTAAGAACTTTTCGGTGCTTGGTGTCACTATCCGTAATGTACAAGAGTCATCAATCAAAATATTCGGCGTATTATAGGCAATTCTTTAGCTAAATTAACACTTGAATTGAAAAAACCCTAAGCAACAATCACTCTAATAATCTTTTGTAGGCGTTGACTTGAGTTGTGTTGCTGCTTACCACAGAAATTCAACGAAATCTTTTCTGGCTCAGCGCTGCACGTGCTTTGAATTCTTCGGCATTGCTATGGCTCACCAAACCTAAATTTTGCAGGCATTTTGATGGCTCACCAAGCCTAATTTTTTTCAGCCATTGGGATGGCTCACCAAACCTAAATTTTGCAGGCATTTTGATATCTCATCAAGCCTAATTTTTTTCAGCCATTGGGATGGCTAATCAAACCTAAATTTTTACAGTCATTGGGATTGAATGCCAAACCTAATTTTTTTCAGTCATTGGGATGGCTCACCAAACCAAAATTTTGTTCAGTCATTGGGATTGCTCACCAAACCAAAATTTTTTCAGTCTTGGGAAGGCTCACCAAACCTTGATTTATGCTGGCTGTGCGATGGAGTACCAAGGCCCTAATTTATTCATGGAGTTGGTTAGCTATCGAAGACCTTAATTTTTTTCAGGAATTTGGATAGCGCAGCAAGGCCCTAATTTCTGCCGGGAGCTGGTGGTGCACCAAGGCCACACTTGCCTCTAATGTCAGGCTCACTTCATCGGGCAGTCGAAGCAGGCGTAAGTTCGGCATGGATGCTGTAGAGTTTTTCTTTCCTTTGTGCGTAACTGCTCGAGAGACCACCACTTAGCTTACTTTGATTTCAAACACGTCATCGTGTAGACACCTATTGTGTACATTGAGCCAAGGATTTTGGCAAATATCGTCTTAACGACTGATAAATCTGTGTTTCGTTGGAACTGGATAGAAATTATTTACTTGAATCATAGCTCAGTGGTCGAAAAAAAGAATCCACATCTACGCAAATCCAGTTTAATAATGCGTTACATAACGTTACTCACCTATAGATCGAAGGAATACGGCAAAAGTATTCTATTTACGTCGGTGATAAGTGTATTAGACCGGTAGCTTTGCACTCAGTCTGTAGCGTCTTCAGAAGTCAACAAAAACACATGATGATTAAAGTTAAGCTCGCCATCTCATTAGCTCCTCCTCTATCGGATATTCATGCCACCGATGTACCCCTGCAGGTGCCGGGCTGAGGGATGTGCAATTTGCAATTGTGCATGCTGCTGATGTGCTGAAGTACAGTACTTATAGGTATTGGGCTGTGGGATTTGCAAGATGCGGATGTACTCAGGCGCTGGGCTGTGGGATGTGCAATGTACATGCTGCTGATGTACTCAGGCGCTGGGCTAAAAAATACATCCTCCCAGACAAAGCAAGTCCTGCACGAAAGCTCAGAGTTTGACACTAATCGTCTGTTATTGTGTCTGACTCTTGTTTTCTGACGCGAGAACTTGTCGTGATAAGTCCCGTATAGAAATCTAATTTTTCCTTTGACCTTAAATGACTTTTAGTGTTGAGTGAACATAATTTCTTTCATCAAAATTTATTTTATTAAAGATTAAGAGAGAGAATGCTCTTTGGTGTTAAACCGTCTTAGTTAGATCCAGTCAATTGTTGCATTACATCGTTAATTGAATTGTTGATAATATGCAATTGGCATGTTACTGGAACTTTCACAGAATGCCAACATGTGCACAAACAACAGTTGAATAAATATGGAGCACATAAAGACTTTTTGGACAGATTTGACGCATGAATTACAACAACGTCTAGAACTATATATAATTTGACCAAGCTATTAGAAAGTAAAATTGCTAAGCATGTGAGATGATAGGATTATATTTCAATGCAATCTAATGAAATCAGTTGTTTTATCAAGATTATGATGCACGTTCAAATCTTGCCTGGTTAGAGCAGGAAAACAATTTGAAGCAGGAATTTGACATAAAATTTGTAAGGCCAATGAGGCAACTATAAAAAATTCATCAGAATCGGGGTTTAAGTGTATAGAGTAGCAAAATTCGAATTTTGAATTCGAAAAAATAATATTAGTTTTTCAATTTTGGTATAACTGTGATATGCAAAATAGCCTCATTCGCTCAATTTGCGATAGGTGCAAGTCAAATTTTGTTTTCACTGAAATTTATCGTGACTAACCGAATAGTTTATATATTACCTATCATGATTGATCGGTTTTATGTTTGTAAAATTTTAAGAATAACACCTCTTCGCTTGCAACACTCATTTATTAAAAATATAATATCCTGTGGACAATACACTAAATTATTGGCACTGAAAAATGCGGGAGGCAAGTACTGATGTAATAGATCGCAAAAGTATTAGAAACTGCAGGTGCCAGTTGGCCGTTGCAACACTGTTTATTGTTAGTTGGCCAGGGCGCTGAATTAGCTCTCCACTCACGCAGCTCCGACTAGAGCACGCGTGATCTGCAACTCAAAATATCGAACTTAAAGCGTTTGTAGAACAACGAGGCAGTTTTAATGTTGCAACTCTGGACATGGATGCCTAGAGGAGACTTAGCTCGCTTCAGTCCAACTGCAGTTACGAGGAATGATCGCTGCTGGAGACACAAGACGACTGTAGTGTCGCGCTTCCAGAGACGTCGTTTACTCAACGAAGTAAAGTGGATAAATGAACGTAAATTGAAAAGGAATTGATTTAATAGTGAAATATTTTCTTTTTAGGCTCTAAACTGAGCCTATTCATACTATGGTTGTGGCTTTTGTGTTTTTCATTAGTGACTAGTTGAATTGTTGACATAGTTGAATAAAATTTAAAATTCTCTGTTGAGAAAGAGATTCAACAACCTTGCATTGATGATTTGGGTGGATTAGCAGTTTTGAAATATATATGCTTACTAAGCAATTTCAGAACATTTTAAATCTTTTGGAAGTCATTACACTTCCAGCGAACAGAAAATTATTATAAAACGATCATAATTATAAAAGATCAACGCTTATGAGAACAATGAGTGATAATTACGTACAAATATGAGAAGATAATCTGTTCCTGCTACTTATCTGTGAAGGCGTTGAGATCCCAGCACAAGAACGTCAGGCAGCTGCTAGTATGAGAGTTTTTCTTTATTTTATATTCTCATCCTTTACGGCCACGCGGCAGCATATAACAATTATCTGTTGTCGATGAGTGACTCGTCAAGTTTGATGTCCTTCATATAGATATTTAGCACAAGGGACCCAGCAAATGGTCAATTAAAAATCAGGGGCTAATTGATAATCAGGGGTGGATTGATAATCAGGGGTTAATTGATAATCAGGGGCTGATTGATAATCAGGGGCTGATTGATAATCAGGGGCTAATTGATAATCAGGGGCTTATCAGGGGCTGATTGATAATCAGGGGCTGATTGATAATCAGGGGCGGATTGATAATCAGGGGCTGATTGATAATCAGGGGTTAATTGATAATCAGGGGCTGATTGATAATCAGGGGCGGATTGATAATCAGGGGCTGATTGATAATCAGGGGCTGATTGATAATCAGGCAACTAAAACATGTTCGGTGGTAAATTATGACATTATTATGACTGATAAAATCGCGTCTAACAAATTCACAACTAAAGCCAGAAACTTGATTGACATGTCCTTCTATGAAGAATGAAGCCTGTCCTTATAATTTTGTTAATTTTCTAGATACATTGAGGAGCTTGTATTGGAGTAGCCATATCCGCACGAGAGTTGAATAATGCATAGTTCAAAACTTTGTTATCTTGTTTTGTACTTTTAAATAAGTGTGTACGGAGAAGCCAAGGTTAATAATGTACGGACTCAAAGTCGTTCTACTCAATGGAAATAAGCTTCAATTTTTTTAGAAATAACTTATTCTGAAGTGGTGCATTCTATAGGCTTCGGATTGGTTAATAAAAGATTCAAAATTGGTTGACAAACATTCTACCTTCAGCTTCACTTATATTAAAAAATGAGATGATATATTATTGCCATTGAGAATAAGAAATAGCATAACGGCCGGTTCTCCTGAGAAGTTCATTTTTAGTTTCAGATCGAAAGAATTACATGTGCTTTGGAATTGAAACTATATATGATCTGCAAATTAAAATGAGGGGAAATGAACCAAATAAGGAAATATTTGGTCTCACAACCGGGATTCGAGCAAAAAAACTTTAGTGTTCCGTAATATAGAAACAAAATCCATATGGCGCACACTCTCAACCGGGCAAGCAGATCCAGTCGATCGCTTCGCAGAGCAGCAGGCATTCCAGTTCCGAAATTCGGAAGCCTCCTCAAAGAAGTCGGTGATGAAGGACGACATCAAAACCTTCTTTTGTACGCGGTGCTTCTTCCCTTGTCTCTCTACATCCCCTTCGGCTCGTCGTCACTTCGGTTGCTCCTGTCGACGCCAGACCATCATTGCAAAGTGCCCGGGCGGGAGCTTTTTAATGTTTCAAAATCGCTGTGGAGGAAGATCACAATACCCTGGTGAGCACATTTTGTAATCAGATTCCATAACAAATGAATAAGACTATGACGTCATGGTTAAGCAAAGAAAACTTAACTTCATTGACATCGTTACCAATAAAAAAAAAACAAATAATTCAAATTATAGAGCATGAAGTAAGGCATGTAATAAATTATTTGTCCAAGTAGTATTTACATGCATTTGATGTCCACTTGCTCCTAACAATATTCAAATTCGTCGATAAATTCCTTAAAGAATCCTATCATGATTCAAGGCACGATGGCGAGGGTTTAATATACATGGGCAAATGAATCCGATATGAGAACAAATTTAGCGATATGTCACTTGACTATTCAGCGAGACTTTATTAAAAATCCTTCACTTAGGATTGCTATAGCTTCATTTAGGCCTCGAAACTTGCTGCATATAACAGAGCCGTGCAGCAACCAGCAACAGTATGACCCGTGAGCAGCCAGTACGAGTAGCAGTCGTGCATCAAGTGAAAATAATATCAATAATGACAACCCGTAATAATTATATAATTAATATAATATAATATAATATAATATAATATAATATAATATAATATAATAATTAGAACCAGTAAAAATAATACCCCCCAACCTTCTTTAGTATTGCAAGCAAAACTAATCCAACATTTCGCGCCAACATTCCTCAGTAATGCCCGTTCATGTCGGTGATGTGCCCATTTTCATCATCATCCACACACCATCTCTAAATTAACGTAGTAATATTTACCATCCCATTGAATCATCTGTTAAACGAAGCGTACGCCACGACATTTAGGTTGCTTATTTGTTTTCCTACACACCAAGAAGACACAGGAGTATCGATAATATTTTCTGCTTCGCCCTGTGTGTGTCCAGAAAATGCATGAATATTTACAACAATTAATATATGAATATAACAATTTACAAACAAAGAAATAGACAGGATTCGTCAGATTTTCGTCAAGATTATTAATGCTTAATTATTTATAATCGTTTAAATGCACTTTTCTAGTATTTACCGCCAGAATGAATCAGGTTCACTGGAATCCAATTGCCCGCAATGCACCTTTCTAAAGTTTCTGCATGATTGTTCAGATGATCTATCGTAAATTATTGATATCTTAATAATAAAGTTATATTATGAATAACAGAATTGCCAGCTCCCAGGATAAAACGATCTCAGTTGCTGTTAATTATCCTATACGTTATTAGTTAATCATTAGTTGCTGTTAATTAACTGGGCAGGGTGGCCCTGTGGTTAAAGTTCAGAGTATCAAGATTGGCGCAGAGAGGCGCGGGTTCGATCCCAGCTCTGTGCGCCAGTTTCTGGCCGGAATCGGCGAGGAGGCCGGGCGGTTAAACACAGCAGAATTGTAGCAGTGAGCTGCAAGTTTGAGACCGCAACAAGCTGTGAATGTTCTGCGATGTTAAGAGTCGGCGACAAGCCTAAGGCCTAATAAACGCTGAAACCGCTATTATTTTTATTATTATTGGTATTATGACAGGACGCGAAGCGACGACGGCAGAGTTCGCTTCAGTCGCTGCCTCATGCGCAATGTTACGATAACGCAGGACCCGAGCGCCGGCATCACCAACATCGCCATCGACCCTTACGCCAATACCAGTGAGTGATGCAGGCCTTGTGAGTCGTCAGTGAGTGATGCAGGTCTTGTGAGTTGTCAGTGAGTGATGCAGGTCTTGTGAGTTGTCAGTGAGTGATGCAGGTCTTGTGAGTTGTCAGTGAGTGATGCAGGTCATATGAGTCACCAGTGAGTGATACAGGTCATATGAGTCACCAGTGAGTGATGCAGGTCATATGAGTCGTCAGTGAGTGATGCAGGCCATATGAGTCGTCAGTGAGTGATGCAGGTCTTGTGAGTTAACAGTGAGCGAGACAGGTCGTATAAGTCGCCAGTGAGTGATGAGGGAAGGCCATGTGAGTTGGCAGTGAGTGATGCTACTAATGTGACTTGCAACGGAGTGATGGAAGTCATGTGAGTTGCCAGTGAGTGATGAGGGAGGGCCATGTGAGTTGCCAGTGAGTGATGCAGATTGTGGGTTGGGCCCTTGGAATAAAGATAAAATATTTGGAACAGAAAATTATGTAAAGTTGTGACTTTAAATCGAAATATTTGAATTGTGTTTAGTTGAATCAATTAAGAACACAGTGACAGCTAACAGCTGAAAAGAGGGACTCTTTAAAATACAGTAAAGGTTAAAAAAACATAACTATATAAATGTCAAGCACGCATGTAAAGTTAAACCTATAATGGAAGTAAATATAACGTCTCCTTTCTGATTTAATCGCCACATTGTGAATACGAACGGACTGGGATGGCTTACTAGTCACTAGTCTACTATTTACCCTTAAATTTGACACAAAAAATAACCAACTGTGCACTGCCACGCATAATTACATGTGTAGAGCCGTGAATGAGTGTACCTATTGCGTCAAATGCCACGTACTCGTTTACAACACGTTTATCTAGAGCGCCTAATATTGCCGCCTTTACAACACACAGAGTTGGTGTGATTGGAGCAGAAATTTTATCAGCTGATAAAATTTGCAAAAAAAAAACATTTAAAGCAACAGTCTAGATGTCTACTAACCATAACGATGAATTTAAGATTTAAAATCTGACGGTAGGTTGCCAGTATGGGACGGTGTATGACCACAGTGCGTGGCAGGCGACAGCGAGTACAACTTACAACTTGGTCTGTGATGACGCCTACGTCGTGCCTCTTATCTTCGGCAGCGCAGTCGCCGCCAATGTCATCGGTACTCTGCTCTTCTCCTTCATGGCTGACAGGTCGGGCAGAGACAGGTTATTCCTGAGTGATATTTTTGTGCCCGGTTTTGAGTTCGTTTATGTTACAGATACTGCGTGATATTTCTCAGAAAGTTGCTATTTTTCTTACTCGATGCACGCAAACATTTTGCTTCTTATGAATTCCAAATTTGTCACTGTTAACTTGAAACGCCTACCCCTGAGATTTTGAAAGTGTGACTCATTTACTAAAAATATTTTTTTCAGCGTCTATATGAAAGGAAATGTTAAGTAAGGAGAAATTTTCAAGTTATTATTCATGAGCCTTAATGGTAATGAAGATTTAATCGTCGACTCTATGCATAAAAATTCGAAGTCAAATTTTTTTCGGCAGGTATGGCAGACGTCCAACATTCTTTACGTGTCTGGTGCTGAGTTCAGTTTTCGGTTTGATGAACTTGTTCTCTCCGAACTGGCAAGTCTTTGCTGCTACCAAGTTTTTGTCATCAATGCCATACTTCGCTCTTTATCAACTGCCGTACATCATCCGTAAGTACCACACTCGATTACCGGTATTGGACGACAGTATAGCTTGAATAAAATTGACCGTTTATTGGCCGTGGGGACGTTTGTTGGTGACTGTATTTTTAGATGTGTGGGAATTGTCAAAGTTCTTGTATAGTGTTGCATTTATTTTTGCCTCCCGTCCCACTGTTTCCGCAGTCTATTTATTGTTCTTCCATTTCTGCACATCCAAATTTGTACGTTTTGCTACCGGTGATAAAACACTGAAATTGAGGAGACGTGAGTTAATTCCTTGCGAATAATATTAGTGTTTTCAGCATCTGCCCATCCCCCTCCTCCCACCAGAGCAGAGCGGCGTACATACTTTTCTTTGAACTCTCTACTTTCCACTTCCGTCTTTTGATATTCCTCCACTGGCCCACAGTTGTGGAGCTGAGTTCTGATCGCATGCGAGGGCGCACGGCGGCCTTATGCTCCATCAGCATCACCATCGGTCTTGGATTGCTGGCTTTGCTCGCGTGGCTTGTCAACCACTGGAAGAAACTTGGTGCCCTCTGCTATCTGCCGTCGGTAGCTTTTTTCATCTACTTAAGGTACCAGTATTAACATCACTTGGCTGCTTAAGTCGCAATTCACCAGGAATTTAAAAGTAAAGGAAATAGCCAAAAAGTTCACTATTTCTTATAAGAGAAGGTACCAGTATATTGATGCTACAGCTAGCCTGGTTCTACTCTAAGCGCAACTGTAGCGCAGTGGTTAGCACCGCTGTTCGCGTAGTGAAGCGACACCAAGATGAGAAGAACTATGGCCGTAGGTTCGAGCCTTGCGAAATTTTCATTGCAGTGGTTAGCTTCACTGTAGCGCAGTGGTTAGCACCGCTGTTCGCGTAGTGAAGCGACACCAAGATGAGAAGAACTATGGCCGTAGGTTCGAGCCTTGCGAAATTTTCATTTCCCGGGGTCGCTGGTGGGTAGCACTTGGTCGCCGTCAGAGGTGGTGCGTCCAGCATGGCCTTGGGTTGATGTCCCTAAAACGAATTCTAGATGTGCGTTAACTGGGGGATCTTAAGGTCAAAGTACCCATTTTATTCTTGTATTAATAGGGGGATCTTACGGTCAATGTACCATTTTATTCTTGTGTTATCTGGTGATATTAATGTCTAAGTAGCATTTTATTCTTATATTAACTGGGGATCTTAACGTCAATGTATAATTTTATTCTTGTATTAACTGGGGATCTTAATTTTAATGAATAATTTTATTCTTGTATTAACTGGGGGATCTTAAGGTCAAAGTATCATTTTATTCATGTACAAACTATCGTTTGTCTTTTAATAAAGGGACTTCTACTTTTCCCGCATTCACTGGATATCATATTATGTCAGAGTTAATTTGCATTTCTGTCTTTAAACCCTAATGACTTCCCTCTTCAGTACTTCCTTCAATTTTAACTCATTAGTGTCCTAACTGTGAAAGTTACCGCATTCTGCTTTTCATGTATCACTGTAATTAAAATCGTTCTTGTGAAGAAAATATCTCTCATCTAAAATTTGAGCAATGAACTTATTTCACTTGTAATGATCAACAGAGTTAATATCTTACATGCGATATGACTTTTTCGCCGAAGATATCTACCAGAGTCACCTCGATGGCTGCTCGATCGTGGACGAGTTGTGCAGTGTGGTAAAATTCTACAGCAAATCGCAGAGCGTAACCAGAAGGGAGAACCGCCTGACCTGCTGCCGACACTCGAGTTGATGTATCAGCAGCAGACGAAACTGCCACGCTTTCTTACGCTCATCACTGTGCCCAACCTAAGGAAAAGGATCATTATCGTTACTTTAAAGACGTGAGATACGTTGGAACTCTAGTTTTAAATCATAGTTATTTTGAAAGTAAATTGCCGTATCATACGTTTTTTCCTTCCAATATGAATGATATTATTTGCAGAGTTACATTAATTCGTCTTGTGTGCTTTGTTCCGTATATCTCAGCTATGAACTTTACAAGACGAGGCCACAATCTTTATGGTATATAACATAACTGTTCAAAAAATATTTAGCTAGCTTCTGCCGGCTATATTACTATCAGTTCGTGAGAGTTTGGCTTATATGTAAACATTTGTATACATGTTAGTATAACATGGCAGAATTTGTTCCTCTATGCAGGTTTCATTATATACCAAAGAATTTGCTTTATTAATATTTTCTTACTAGTTTTTTCATTATGTTGAACAATATTTCTCGTTTGCAGTGATTAAATCTAAAATCAGGGTATCGAATAATATTTTTTACTTTTTCATTAATAATCAATAATCATTATCAAGTTACTAGACGCATTGAGTAATGAAATCTGAATCGACGACAGTACAAAATAATAAAATAAAATAAATAAGGGCGAACTATAAGAGAAGTATTAATAAAACAATTTCTCTGGCAATATTTGTAACCTATAAAGGAACTTATATATGTGCGCATCATTGCAGGCTGGTTCAATTGAGAGTGCAAGCTCAGTGCGTCGACGTTACTCAGCCCCAAAGACGACGTTACTCAGTACGTCATCTTTCATTCCTCCTCAGATGCGTGTTGTGCGTGTCTCATTCCGGGATCCTTTACAACATCAGGAACGTGACGAGCAACGAGTTCGTAAATTTCTTCGCTCTTTCTTTGGTGGATATCCCGGGTAACCTTTTAGGCATGGCCTCTGCCCAGTTCCTTGGACGCCGGCTTACCACAGTCTATACGCAGTTCATCGCAGCTGGCTTCTGCTTCTTGGCGTCTGTTACAACTTCTAGTCAGTCGGTCATTGTTAAAGACATCATTATTTATTTTAAATACTATTGTTTGGCCTTAGTAACTTGTCAAATCACCTTAAGAATGGAATATAACTGGATTATAACGTGTTAGCGATTTGTAACACCCTGTTCTCAGGTCAGCTGCCACTGACGGTACTCTGCAGCCTGGGGAAGCTGTTCCTGACGAGTACGGTGTTGGTGGTGTTCATGCAAGTCGGTGAGCTCTTTCCCACGTGTCAGAGGGCCATCGCATACGGCATCTCTGGCTCTCTGGGGCTAGCATCATCTGCTGCTGTGCCTTCCATCATGGCTCTTGTAATTTAATTTTAGAAACGATTATCAGTTTAACCTATGTTTGCTTGCTGTAAGAGTTGTCAATCTCTATAGTTTGCCGCGAGACACCATTCAATTTTACGGTTTCCATTCTAGCAGGCCAACTGATGCAGCAGATTAAGCTGAAAATTGCTTGAACAGTTTATATTCGTGTGTTTCTTTACGCTATACTGACAGCGAGTTGTAAGGATATATTTACGTAATATGTTTAAGTCGTATTAAACAACTAATACCCCAAAAAATTCCCATTTACTTGAATATATTTACAGTAACAAGCTTCAAGCTTGCAAACAGGGATCCAGAAATGCGGTATAGAATCATTTACTTAAGTTTAAGGAATTTTACAAGGATATTTAAACCTCACATGATACCCTGATTGGATCGATTTTATGCACTAGATTTTTACTAAAAAATATATATATATGAGACAACTAGAACTCAATTGCAAGGTTCGTTTATAACCGACTTTCCAATTCTATTTTCCTTATTTACTTGGATCAAATTCCCCTGTACATCTGCGTGCTAAACCTTACATTTCAGGGTCATTGGAGCCCTAGTCTGCCATACTGCGTCCTCGGTATGCTGTGCATCATTGGTGCTCTAATCAGCTGCCTCCTGCCCGAGACTATGAAGCGGCCTCTACCTCAGACGATTTCAGAGGCCAATGCTATTGGCAACTTACACAAGTTGTGTGGTTGCATTTCTCTGTGTGGTGCAGACAAGCAGAAGGAAGAAGTAAACCACAACATGGATTTCTCGGGATCTGATGAAGAGTTGTCCGGCGGTGGCATGACGTCCCGAATTTACGTTTGAAACGGACGACTTAAAGCATATTAAGAATTAGAACGTAATGATGTCTCACCTTGAGACACTCAGTCTCAGCTTAGTTGAATAGAAAAGTCAAGTTCTCCTGATCTTACAATGATGTGGTTAATTTTTAGCTGAGCACTTCTACAAAGAAACGATGCGTATGAAAATCGCTTTCGTCAATAATCTGATTAGTAAAGTACGATCATATTCAGAATGATACAATTTGTTGTCCGAGAAAGATATTGCTGAGCAAATAGCGTGACATGAATGTGAGGCGTTGCATAAACGATGTTTCTCGTGTTGCTAATCTAGGAAGCGTGTTTGCCATCGCTGTGAGCACATGAATGATTTGAGGGCTTACGGAAGTAAATGATTTATGCCAATCAAATAACAGAGTTGACCTACATCTGCAGAGTCCTGCTCTAATGTTACTTGTGCTCGTTTTGGTATAGCTGTGAAACATGTTACTGTGATGAATGTTTTACCCAATCATTGGTTTCCAGTTATTTCAATATTTTAAAGCTAGGAACCTGACGCTGCGTCGTTTGATGGTATACTGATGAAAAATGAATTGCTGCTCGATTGATGAAGACCCATTACTCTGGCCGCAACTTTGTGCTCAACGATACGAGGTCATCGTTATCCTAGATTCAGTTTTAATACAAATTTGAGCGCCTATCAAACCTTTCCTTACAACTAACTAAGATATCCCTATGATAATCAGGTTAATGTATTTTGCGAATATTTGGCTTACAAGTGGCATGCTGATAATGGCAGCGTCGCCGATTTTGCGTCATGTCCTTAAACTTTATATTAAGAGTTTTTCAATGTAATTATTTGAAGTAATTGTATGTAATTATGTGATTATTCTAAGTTTCACACCCACTTCTTTGATACGCGCGCTTATGAGGTCAGGAGATGTGAAAAGACGGCATTTAATTCCGTCCATATTATGTTTCGAAAATAAATAATTTAAACCATAAATCATTTAACTTAGACCAATGATAAATGTTTTTTCCGCAATTACCTCATAAAGCAAATCTCTTAAAATACATAAGATTGAATACACAAATTAATTTCTTTCATATGTTGTGGGTGATATCAATATCTTATCTGCTATGCTAGCACTGCAAATTTTTCAATCAGTAAGGAAGATTTTGCTGCCTCTCTAAATATGAGAATTTGAGGCGAGAAACAGGTTCAAGGACATGTCCTTCTCTCGTAGGAAGCTGAAAACATATTGATTGTTATGCACAAAAATATTGGAACACAATAACATACTGTGGGCTTGCTCCCGAGCACCTTCAACCACCGACAAATCATAGCCTAAAAAGCATGATTACATCCAAATTAAAGCGTAAATTCGTGGCAAATGATTATCAGATACACGTGGAACAAGATGCGATTGCTGCTGTAGCACACAAGATGCGATTGCTGCTGTAGCACTAATAACTGACAGTCTAGTGTGGCAGTAGCTTCTTTAAAGCGAGCGCGCTTGATCAGCGATACTTTATATTGAGTTGAGTTGTGGCTACGGAACGTTAAACATCGAACCTCCTGTGTCGTGCGGCGAGACGAGCGAGGAAATATAACTCACCTTTACACGCAGCGAAACTACTGATTCGTGTACAGATAAATGCGGCTGTTAAACGTAATGATTTTTAGGCGAAACAATTCTAGATAATTGAAATAGTGGTGATGAAAAAATTAAATGGTGTAGATGATGGTGCGGTGTCACTAGGAATGAGTGGAAAAGAACAAAAATTAGCAAAGATGAAAGTTAGTTGGAGATGAAAAAGGGCATAGCGCATAATTGGATTGAACATAGGTTTTTAGGAGTTTGATTAGGGTTGGTGGGGGAAACCGTCAAGGCTTTGGTTAGTTGCGCGGAGTATCGTGGGGTGGATTGTGGTTCGATGGATTCGAGATGCTTTTCGCGGAGAAGAGTGAAGTGATAGGTGCTATGTTGTTCCTCTTATGTTCTGTCATTGCATTATGGTTGTTTGGTTTTTCACTTGCTTCGTTGATGATAATGATTTCGATGGAGATGATGGGTAGTGGAGCTTCAGGATACAGTGGGTGGCTACAGTTGGTAAAGTGTCTTGTCGTGTAGTGCGTCGGTCTTGGTGACGGTCAGTCACCTCACTCAGTACTCAGTAGTCGTTTCGGGACAGCCGCACTCGGATGCGATCGTTACAACTGTCGTCCGAGCACAGCATGTCTCGTCGTGAAGGGAGTTTGAATATGCGTGTAGTTGTTCGGATCACGGACCCCAGGTGCCTGGGAAGAGCGCCTCGGTGCAGTCTGCAGATGGCCCACATGTGCATGATGATGGTTATTTGATGTGTGACTATTTGAAGATGGGAGTGGTGTTGGGCCTTATGCTAGCATCTTGGAACTCTTTAATCGTTGATGTTCTCTATAAATGATGTCCTGCGGAAAGGTGAGTTAGTTGAAATGTTCGGAAAGGTGAGTTAGCGAAAGGTGCGGTAAGGTGAGTTAGTTGAAAAGTTCATTTTGCACCAGATGTTTCGGGCTTGTTCGTGAATGACTGTGTTGATCGAGGGTATATTGCATCATTCGTGGAGAGATTGGGAGGTGATCAAATCGTACCAGTGGGTGTTAGCTATGAAACAGAGGGCTCGGTTTTGTACTGTTTGGAGTTTGAATTTTGACGTCCGAATAGAGTGTGTAAGGTTATGGTAGGGTAGATTAGTGATGACCGGACACGTACAGGCCATATATAGTCTATAATGTAAGCGGGGGATTGATTGACGAATCTGTGAATTTTTTTTTATTTTGGGCTATGTTCTGACGTGAAGTGAAGTGCGTTGTTGCCGTGAGTTGTCATTTGCAGGCCTAGAAGGGTGCCTTTATTTGCATAAGGGAAATGCTTGTCAATTGAATTAATAAATCATATGTTTTCGCGGCTAATATGGATAATTTTGAATTTGGTTGTGTTGGTCTCAATTTTCAACTTCTGTTCAAATGCATTGATTTGTTTTAAAGCGCGTTGTGTTTGATTGGCTGCGAATTGGTGTGATTTATAAGTGTATAAATACAGGTATAAGTGATTTATAGTTATGTATGAAATAACAAATTCGGCCACTTATTACTAAAGTCATTGCTAAGTCTAGTCACAAATGGGTACACCGTTGCCTAATGATATTGATTGACGAATCTGTGAATTTTTTTTTATTTTGGGCTATGTTCTGGCGTGAAGTGAAGTGCGTTGTTGCCGTGAGTTGTCATTTGCAGGCCTTGAAGGGTGCCTTTATTTGCATAAGGGAAATGCTAATCAATTGAATGAAGAAATCATATGTTTTCGCGGCTGATAGGGATAATTTTGAATTTGATTGTGTTGTCTCTATTTTCAACTTCTGTTCAAATGCATTGATTTGTTTTAAAGCGCGTTGTGTTTGATGGGCTGCGAATTGGTGTGTGAATATCCCTGCTATTACGTGATGTCGTCTAAAAAGGCAATGTACGTGGTAGTCGGTGTTTGGTATTGGTGGCGATATATCGTGCGTGTAGAAGCTGTATAACGTGGGTGAGTGGCAAGCACCCAGGGGAACCGATCGCATCTGTACTGCAAAAGGGGGGCCCAGGTATGTACATGTCCAAATAGATGCTGTTCAATCTGTGATGAAATCAATCAGTGATCTAGTGAATGAGAGGTAGATTGAGTAGGGAGATTTCGTAGGCTAGGCCGGTGTGTCACACGCGTCGAAAGCTTTGGAAACGTCTCGGAGGACTGCATGGTGTTTTGTGTTTTTATGCGGAATGTGTTACACTTTTACTCTTCGATGGCATGGTAGTATCACGGTTGTGGGGTTGAATGAAAGCTTAGTCTTCTGCTGAAAGTTTATTCAACACCGTAACTAAGAGCTAGACAAGAAGCTAGAGAACGATGGCAGAAGCGGGTGCTTCTTCTTACAGGGCACTAAGGCAAGGGACTTAAAAGTTACGCTGGAAACCGACAACTCGCAGTACATGTTACAGATAGATGATACGTACGTTTATTCTAACACCCCCTCTTAAACGTATCATTTTTTATCAATGCATTACAATGGTAGGAGTAATCAATACAAGCAGAGTATACCAAAAATTTCCGTGATCCTAAACGAGAGCTCTTTTATATTATTCTTATATTATTATACTAATTTCAAGTGCGCAAAAAAAAAAATCCACAGCTGTGTAAGGATGAATTTTTCCTAAAAATTACGAGGTACAATTTCTGGTACAGGTATAAGTGATTTATAGTTATGTATGAAAGAACAAATTCGGCCACTTATTACTAAAGTCATTGCTAAGTCTAGTCACAAATGGGTACACCGTTGCCTAATGACAGATGTACTTAAAAACCATCATTACTTTAGAAATTTATTTCGATTGATTCATTGTAATTTTATCACCTGAAATCACAAAATTTATACCTATGAACCGGCTAGTTTTCCCAAATCTTTCTTTTTGAAATCGTTGGACAGGCTGGCTTTGATAGCCTTCACTGTGTCAGCACTGTCAGACACGATTAGGAGGTCATCAACCCATACAGCAATGATAGCAGTAGATTGCTCAGCTCGCCTATAGAGTACACTTATTATCTATACACACTTCACTGACACTTTCATCACAAAATGTCCGCCTGTTGCTGTGGAAACGGTGGCATCTTCACCATCCGTGTATTAGAGGCACCATACATTTGCCTTTCTTTCCAACATTCTTTGATATATTGATTGTCCAATGTCCATCTTGTAGTAGTTTCACCACTTATTATTTTCTCTTCTTCTGCACCGAAATTGTCGGTGGCCATTTTCTCCACAGCTGTAGCACTTCAAGTTTGAGTTAGTATTGCCAGATGTTGCAAAGATTTTATCATCTTTGCGTTCCTCCCGCGTATTTTCTTCAAAAGATTTCAGGGATTGCTTGAATGCATTGAATGGAACAGGTTCTTTACTCTGGTAAATAACAGATTTACAGGAAATAAATATAACTTGGTGGTAATCCTCAAAGGCCATGGAAACAAGAATGCCATCAGAGACTGTCTCACCGGCATTTTGGAGTGCTGAAACAGCTTTCTCGGCTTTGATGTAGAGTTGTAGGCAATCACTGGCTCGTTCTCTTCTTTCTTCAGTGTTACCAGTCGATTGTAGTTCTCAATTATTCTAGGGTATGTTTTCCCCATATAATATTCTCTCAGAATTTTTAGGCTTCTCCGCCCATCATACTTAGCTTCACAGCAAATAAGTGATAGACCGGCTCTTCTCGTCTAGTCTGCTTTAATTCTGCAAAGATTTTGCTGTTCATTTTTGTCCCCACTGTTATAGCTCCTGAGCTCGTGGCGGACTCATTAGTGTTGCAAAAAAAAAGATCCCCATCGTGTTCCAACGCCTCATCCAATCTTTTAAGCGTAAGGTGGGCTAGGAACTTAATTTCCCACAACTCGCACTTGTCGTCATTACCGTCGAATAATAAGTTCGTTGGCAGACTGGTTCCATAACCTGTTACACATTCGCTGTTTGATGGCATGGTTGTATCACGGTTGTTGGGTTGAATGAAAGCTTAGTCTTCTGCTGAAGGTTTACTTAACATCGTAACTAAAAGCAGCTAGAACCTGCTCAAGCCAAAGACAAGAAACTATAGAGCGCGATGTCAGAAGCGGGTGCTTCCTCTTACCAGGGTGCGTACCGATATTGAGAAAAAAAATTCCAGGACTTTTCCAGGACTCTCCATGATCATCAGTATAATTTTCCAGGACTCGTATACGACAGGTTTAGCATGACTGAAAGAGTAACCGTGCATATTCTACCATCGCCTAAAGTTGATAACTAGCAAACGTGTAAATGCATAGAGCGGGCAGACACAGAGGATCAAAAATGACACAAATCTGGAAATGCCCACCAAATTTCAGACGTCAGAACACCAATGCCCACCAAATTTCAGACGTCGGAACATCTTCTTATGTTACAAAGCTGGTTAGTTCGGCATTGGGGTTGGCTTTGGCAGTGGATACAGGCCTCCTCTCCGTCTCTAGTACATATCACAGTGGCAGTAGACACTGCAGTGCTGATGCGTGCTGACTTTTGCGACGGACTATTCCCTTATACACTTTGGAGAAAGAAACTGCAGTTGCATTGCTGTCAGCGGACCACAAATCGGAAATGCGTGGCTGAGCTTTGCTTTTCACTTCACCGTGTTGCTTAAAGAACTTGGTGTGTTTGCTGCCTTTCGCATGACTTTTCAAAGCCGATTCCCCCATATTAGACACATCGAAGTCTTTCGAGCACACTGTACATATCGCCATAACTTCATGCTTGGGATGGCGAGCAAGCCAGTCACGATAAGCTTCTATTTTTAACCACGAGTCATGAAATTTACACTTTCCACGCATGGCGATGTACAAATTGCACGCTTAGGCTTAAGATGGAACGCTGCCACTACACGTCAAATAGTTCCGAATGCAACCGAGCCCGGTGACCGAGCTCACGTGATTGGTCCTCCAATCGCATGACAGACGGTCACGTGATTGGAGAACCAATCAGAACGCAGGAAACAAAGAGACTGTGACACACTCTCATTTCATGCGTGCCAATCAGAACGCAAGAAACAAGAGACTGCAGAAACAGTTCAACGCTAATCGCGTAGGGTTAGCTGGGAAACGCCCTTAGTTTCTAATAACCACCGTAAAAAATAACCACTAATCTCACAGCCTTGTCTGTCGAGATACTCTTCAACTGATATCTATTTAGAAATTCGGTCCTTTCATTCTCATAATTTTCAAAAATGGATTCGAGTTCACAATTGTGCGTTTGAAGACTGCATTTGATAGGAAACAATCTATGGTAATGCCTGGTAAAATAATCGCAGCGTATGTAAAATAGAAGACACCTAAAAAATACCTAACAATATTAAGGGCAGATATCATTTGTACCCGAGGTTGTAGCGTGACACGACAACCCGTGGCGATTAGGGTTGACACACGCAGCACAGAAAAATACTTCCTTTTTTATTTATTTGCAAATTCCAGTATTTTCCAGAATCTGAAATGAAATTCCAGTATTTTCCAGGCCTGGAAAATGAAAAATCAAATTTCAGGACTTTCCAGATTTTCCAGGATCGGTACGCACCCTGTCTTACAGGGAACTAAGGCAAGGGACATAACAGTTAAGCTAGAAACCGAAAACTCGCAGTGTACGTTACAGATAGATAACAAGTTTATTCTAACTGAATGTATGACCAGGGTCTCGTGTAGTGTAGCTAATGCCCCTGTATTTCCTCAAAACCGTGTTGGCTTGGGTTTAGTATGTTGTGTTTCTGGAGGTGGCTGTAGAGTGTAGAGTCTGTTGTCTGGTATTTGGCTTAGTAAGTTGCCGTGGAATTCTAGGAGGGTGATAGGTCTGTAGTTCTTGGTTTGGTGTTGTGATGTATTTAGTTTTGGGATGAATATCATTATTGCGTGTTTGAGTGAATCAGGAAAGTAACCGGCTGAGATACACTGATCACATATATAAAGAAGGTATTGGATCATGTTCCGGAGACTCTTGAGTTGCATGAAGATTATCCCAGTGGGACCAGGTGCTATTTGTTTGAAGGTGCAAAGTGATTGCTTGAGCTTGGCAGTGGTGATGGGTGGGAAATTTATAGGGTGTAATCTAGAGAGGTCACCTGTGTGGTGCGGTGTGGTTTGTTGTCTGATGTTGTTCACGTGTTCTTCTATGATATTGATGTATTTAGCGTTGGAGTCGTCTTTGTCGGTTTCAGCGAAATGTTTTGCCGGTGTTGTCTAAATATGGGTTCTTTCTCCTGGGGTGTGTCTAGTTGAGTGTTTTCGGGGGGTTGAATGTTTCTTATTTGAGCCAAGCATCCGTTTAACTGAATCCAGAATTATTTAGGGTCTTGCTGAAGTGTTGTAGTGAGTTCCTGCCATGTAGTTGTTTGGAGACGTTGGTATGCGGTTCATTGTTGCGTACACAGGGCTATGAGTTTGTGTTATGCTATGAGAATATGTGTTGCAAGGTATCTTGGTACTGTGTCTGAATTAGAAGTTTCGTGTGTCGGTTTTATACTGGGAATGATGCGGTGTGTGATGCTAATGGCAGCTCTGTCTGTGGCGTTTTGAACTAATTTCGTCCAGTTGTCGAGGTAGCGGTCTATTTCTTCGAGTGTCGGGTTAGGCATTGAGGATACTGGGTGGCACGAGTAGCTCTTTGTATTGTGTCCAGTTGGCTCTGAAGAATGATTTACGTTCTCGATTTGGGATCTGTATTGGATTGGCGGAGATGATGCCGATGATTGGAATGTGATCCGAGGAGTGATTGGTCCGGGTTGTAGTAGGTGAATGTTGTGGAAGGCTATATTGTTTTGGCGAACTCGATCTGGCGATGTAGTGCTTCTATGAGTGATGAGTGTGGGGACTGTCTCTTATACACATCTAGATGTGTATAAGAGACAGTGCTAAAACTTACATTTCAGGGTCATTGGAGCCCTAGTCTGCCATACNTTTACGAATCGAATGGTATATCTTTCAATGCTGTAGCTTAAAAACTGTAAGAGGAGTTAGATTTTTAAAGAACCCCCTTTCTTGTCAGTTTTCTATGAATTTCACGTTTTCCATTAATTTAAAAAAAAAAGTATACGAACAAAATGTGCTTGTATTTCGGTGTTACGTATATGTGTGAAGTTTCAAAAAGACCCGTTAGTAAATGTGGAAGTTTTTCTCGAGGGTATCCCCTCCCCCTTAAGCTTAATTAACGTCAAACTCGATGTGAGACTTAAGTTGTGCTGTGAGGTATTTGTTTGTTGAATAGCCTGTTTCGCAATATCCACGTATGTTTGGTTGTTTTTTTGCTGGATTTTCTCCTGCTATGTTTATTATTTCGTCTGAGTGACTTGTTTGCGGTATGGGCAAGGCAATTAACGGCGAGTGTACCCGCGGTGGTCGTTTTGAGTTTTAACATTTTTTGAATGGGGTGGTACATCGAGTATATATATGGTAGTTAGCTGCACATTCGGAACAAGATGGAAAGATTGCGGTGCATTGATAGGTGGGGTGATCTTGCATTTTGTAGCACTTTTAGCAGATGAGGAGGCGGGTGTATCTTTCTTGCGCACACTGAGAGGAGGTGATTTTCGTATTGTTCAAATAGAAACCGTCGGTGAGTACTGCTTGTGCTATTGTGGTATCAGTGGAGATGATTTTCGTTACGTGGGTGTAGTATTTTATTTGACAATATTTTGGATTTGAAGCCATGATTGGATTGTGTGTGTTGTTCATGTTTCATTAAGCGTGCTCAGATGAAGTGATATTGGAACTCGTGATCAATTGAAACATTCAAACCCCACTTCAAGTTAGAAATTGGTATTTTCCAAGGAACAAAATTTCCAGAACTAAAAACTAGAAATAGTGTCTAAAATGGAATTAAAAGATTTCGACACGATCCTGGAGTCTATCGGGAGCTACGGCCCTTACCAACACAGGATGATGTTCTTTGTGGTCTCTATGACGTCGTTGATCATTGGCTTACAGGTGAACAATGTGTTGTGGCTCTCAACATAATATGCTGCTAAATATTGAAATTAATTTTTTTCTGATCTTTTGGATGAACAAGTTGTACAATTTCAGCAAGGCAAATAAATATTACAATCGCTTTCTTGTTCATTTACATCAATTTATTTTCATATGGCTCACACAAAGACATTTGATGATTTAAACATTAATATGTGTACATGGAATTCTTTTGAACAATTTTTTATACCTCTCATTCAGTTTTTCAGTGAAATAGAGGGCGCTTGTTTACGCAATGTATTTTTTTGTTTGAAATCATTCATTTGTTTAATTGCATGTATGTTGTGTTTGATAAACTGTTCTCAAAAACAGGTAAATTCCGACATTTTTTTCTTAATCTACGGGAAAGATTTCAAATTGAATTTCTTGAGCGTCTAAATAATTAAGCACGGAAAAGTTTATTTGGTAAAAACGTTCATAAAGAATTGAAAAAAACGAAATCGCCATGTTCTGCTTGGATATTGTGATTCTCTAAAAACAATTACGAATGAAAATGAAGAATGAAAAAGTAATAATGTACACCCATGAGGTTCATGCAATCTTATTGGCTTGCTTTTTAGCGCATTTTCTCATTTATGGAAGAAAAGGCGCTATTTTGCTCGTCATGTCCGTCTGTCTGTCCGTCTGTCCGAGACTTCACGTTTTCGTCGACGAGAAAATATGCTCTCTGTCACTCACTGTAGAGAGTACTGAGTTATATTTTTTACAGGGTCATCAATATTTAGCGTTACATCGTTTTTGCAAAATCAATACACTCGCAAAACAGTCAAATGTGTCGTATGAAACCATGTCGACTGTTCTCCGGAAGGACCTAAAGTTGTCCCCATTCAAGCATGTCAAAAAACACCAACTGCCTGCTCAAGTTGTTGACAAACGCCTCCAAAGATCTAAGATTCTTCTTTCCCGCATTCCTGATGGCACGCTGCCAAACCTCGTTTTCAGTGATGAGAAGATATTCAATGTTGAACACCACTTCAACTCCCAAAATGATCGAATTTGGTCTAAGAATGGGACGAAGGATCCCGTGTGGTGACTAGGAAGTAATGCCCGACCTCAGTGATGGTCTGGGCAGCCGTAACAGCAGAGTCCTCAAGGAGTCCCCTCTTTTTTGTTGACAAAGGGGTGAAATTGAATCAGAACTATCGAGATGGCGGAGATGCCATACTTGTTGGTGCATTGTTGCCCTGGGCACGAAAGCACTTCAAAAAACGCCCCTGGTCGTTCCAGCAGGACTCTGCACCATCCCATGGGGCCAAATCGACTCAGGAGTGGCTGTCCGAGAATGTTCCCCACTTCATTACCAAAGATGAATGACCCCAATCGTCATCCGATCTGAATCATCTGGATTTTGGGATCTGGTCATACCTTGAGAGCAAGGTCTCGACCATTCACCATAGCAGTTTGGACGCCCTAGAGGTCAAACTGCTGAAGGATTGGGCCAAAATCCCGCAGATTGTCATTCGTGACTCGTGTAAGGCTTTCTCTAAGCGTCTACAACTCGTTATTGATGTAGATGAAAGACATATTGAATGAAATTGTGGGAATTATATCTCTGAATCTCTGCCTGCATAAATACATTTTCAAACATTCACAATTGTGTTTCATTTCATAGTTCTAACCACTCAAAGTTGTAACGCTAAATATTGATGACCCTGTATATAAAGTGACCATAGGGAATGTCCCGTGCGCTATCTGATTGAGAACGAATATATTTCTGAATGAGGTTATCTTCATTATATGTTCAAAGCTTCTACGTATGAAAAACCTTAATTTTACGAACGCTACGGCGTGTATAAATTTTAGACTCAGTTCTGTTTTTATTTTCAGAATTTTAAATTCAATGAACAATATAGAGTAACCAACGATTTATATTCAGTTAATATTGTGCTAATTATATGCTCGTGACATATTATAAATGTTGAGTTAACCGAACCATTGTAAGTTTTTCTCATTTCAGATTACATTCAGCCTTGAAAATTTCGTGAAATACTTCCAAAATTCGCGAGTAACAGTAGCCCTTTACATTAATGATTAACCGATATACATTTACTTACATGATGGACATTAACCGATATAAATTTACATGATATCTTAGATGATTAAATTGAAGATGCATCTTAGCGCTGCCCTCACCGATTTAGGAGACGTTATTGAAAATGGAGAAAGATCGCGATAATTTCGTTAGCGACGATATTATTCGTACACTCCCTTCTGGTCAATGTTTACTTGAATAACTCGAAAATTAATGAATCTATTAGCCCAAAATTTGATTGAACTAAGAAGTGTGTAATAGGAAAAGATGACACTGCATTTTCGGAGCAAAATGCAATTTCAAAAATTTTTTAACATGCAAAATTTCCCAAAACCTTCGGACATAATTATTCGTATAGTTGGAAAATAGTAAAATAGTTGAAATATTAACAATCAATGGCATGTTCTTTTATCCTGATAACCTCCAGCAGTCTATTTCTATAGTTTTTGATGGGATCCGCAGTGGTATCCGTTCTGATAATATCCCGGAGGACATCATTATCGGTGACGTCATTCAAGAGGTGTCGGTTCCTGCCATTTGACTGCAAACTTCAAGATTGGCAAGACGAAGAAGCTCAGTGTGTATTTGAGTAGCAAAATTGTTGGTCAACACAAATCTGACAATGGTTATGGTGCATCTTTAAGCGCCTGAATATTCTAAGATCCACAGTTCCGTCGGTGGTAAAGAAAGAAGTTTGTAGAGTTTGGTATTGCACACACGCCTGAATGCCGATGAGGACGGAAGTCAAAACCATCAGAACGATCAGTTCGAAAACTGTTTCGTGAGGAAATATGAATATAAGAGTGGTGTTGTGTTGAAGGATATTGTCAAATGCCAATAGATTAGCAGAGGCAGCGTACCATACAGCTTTGTCTCAACAAGAATGGCCTGCATGGAGGCAGACCTCAACGAGTCCCACTTCACACACGACGTCATGTTGCTGCTAGGTTGACATTCGTTCCGTTGGTGGCTTTTGGCCAACGGCGAAGCCTCGTGGCGAAGCTCATCTAACATTGGTTCATCGTTAGTAAACAAGATATAAAGTTTTTTCTTGTGATATTTTTTAAACAAGATCTAAAAATTGTGAAGCCTGTTCACTCCTATAATGAGTTGGCTTAGTAACGTGTTGGACTGAAAATTAGTCTCTCACAGATTACATGAACAAGGATGCGGGGTGATTCCCATCCCTTGGAGAGGATTCACCTGCCTAGTCTAATCCTGGATGATTAAAGTCTACTCCTGGATGATTATGATCATTATCAGAGGAACTGCTTGGTAATCTGTATATGACCCCTATGAAGAGGCTACCCTTGCCTTTTAGAAAAAGTTCGCACCACACTGATTCTCTAGCTGATTGGTGTTCTTTAGGCAATTTCACTTGCTGAGCCCTTTAAATAGTTTTGAACCGCAATGCTGTTGAACTGTTCTTCGCACAAGTCGAGAAAATAATCAAAACCTGGCAACTGAGACTCACTACTGGTACAGCATTCCCACCAAAGTTTTTTCGTCATTATTTTTGTTTTACAAATAATGTCTGGACGTTCGCTCTCCATTACCGATAGAAGTTCGCTTCTTTTATTCAGTAAAGTCAGAGTTCGTGTAAAAACAATTCAAAGTATTTGTTCGTGAGTTGGGATGTCTGAAAATACATCTATATCTACTTACATTCATATTTATATGTACGTGACTTATCTTCTTACCACATCTTTCGACTCCTGTGGCTGAGAACCTGAGAACCTGCAAACCATCTTGACTTCTTGAGACTAGACGACAGTTTGATTTTCATCCATTTTTCGCACGTTTCTTTCTTGCAATTCCGGCGGAAATTCGTTCCCATGAAAGGACATGTCATTGATTATTAATTTTGCATCATGTTAGTATTTTCAAACTGTACGAATAATTGTGTCTGCAGGCGTTGGATAATTTTTGCATGTTAAAACGTTTTGAAATTAAATTTTTTCTGAAAATGTGTAGTGGTATTTTCCGTATTACATCCTACTTGGTTCAACCATATCTTGGGCTCATGCATTCAATTATTTTCTAAAGGCTTGAAATTACATTTTTTTTCTGAACATGTAGCGTTATTTTTCCTTTAACATACTGCTATGTTCAATCAAATCTTAGGCTTACGCATTCAATTATTTTCAGGTTATTCAAAATAACATTGAAAAGAAAGGGGTATACGAATAATTTTGTCGCCAACTGTAAGAATATTTGTCGTAAAAATTGAAAAAATCACGTAGATTTATACAGGATCAAAAAACGATTTCACTCATTACTTGTTACAACGATCACATTTTCCAAGATCCAATCTAAGTTATTCTGAGCGATCATACAAACAATTTTTCCGTTTTGATTCAGAACCTGAAATTTTCTCACTCACAGGTCAGCATCAAGATATTCATAACGATTGTGCCTGATCACTGGTGTCACGTGGAAGGACGGGAGTCCAGCTCCATGTCAGTCGACGAGTGGAAAAACTTCACCATTCCAATGTGAGAAATTCGCTTCGTACCTCTTTGCATTATGAATCTAATGTGTAGTATACATTTAAGACGTGGGTGCCACAATAAAGTATAACTCTTTTCTGATATCCCTATGAGACGTAGGAAAATCCTCGGCGTAAAAGTTGCCTGTCCGTCTAAGAAACATTTTTTTTAATAACTCCAGTAACATACATTCAAACTTCAAAACTTTATGGCGATAAAACTAATTGTTGTCACATTTATTTAATATCAACATACAGAGGTTGGACAATGTAAGGGAAAAAACCTTAGCATTTGAGACCATAATTTTTGAACATGTTATAAACACTTATAAATTTTTAGTGCACTCCTTTCTTTTCCATTCTTTCTTGCAATGGATATCTCGAAAATTAATGAATATATATGAGCCTAAGATTTGATTGAAATAAGGAGTTTGTAAGAAAAATAACACTACATTTTCAGAACAATATGTAATTTCAAAACTTTTTAACATGCAAGAATTCCCCAACACTTTCAGAAACAATTATTCGTATAGTTGTAAAATACTAATATATAGTTTCAATATTAATAATCAATGTCATGTGCTTTCATCTTGATAGTCAACAGCAGTGTCTTTATGGTTCTTGATGAGATTCGCAGTGGTATATGCCGTGATTTATCCAATTCATCGATTGCACCTTTTTTCAATACCTGTGGATTCTTGGGAGGCCGATTATTGATTCTAACTTTCAAGTTTTGCCATAAATTCGGGTTCAAGTCGCGTTCTCGGAAAATAAAATATCGAACTTGCTTATATTTATGCGATTTTTATAATGAAACTATACCCGGTTTGAATACAATAGTACTGTAAAAAATCAAATACCAAGAAAGAAAATTTAAATTACAAGTATTCGTTACGATTCCTGGTACTTGAAAACATGCCATCTTCTTGAACTAGGTTTTACGGTGTAGTCGAAAAGCTTTGACTGCTGTTTACAACAAGATCTTCTCCCCGTACGCTACATTTAAACCTGTTTTATTACTTCCATAAAATCAATCATCTGTGAGCTTTGTGGCTCTCTTTGAACAATCGCGACTCAAATGATGGAAGTCGATTTTGAGTAATTACACCATTTATAGTTAGTCCGTTGTATCAGGGTTTAAGCCAGATGTACGAGTATACGTGGAGCCCAAAACTTGTCCTGATCATAAATTTTACATTCGAGTGATTCGACATAGTTCATTTAAGTTTGTGGTTACGTGTAGTGCAACTATTCAACACTGTACAGCTGATGTGACGACCCCATGCAGTCTTCAGTGCCCAGTGGCAGAAAAACTTTGCGATTGCGTTGCGATATTTTTGACGTTTTGAGATATCCGAATCCATTGAAGTACTTTAAATTTTTAAACTAGTAAGGCAATAAATCATTTGCATGGCAATACAATAATGTAAATTAAAATATACAATACTAATATTTAAACGTGTAAAGAGTAAAACGATATTGGAATAATACCATCCTCCGTCTCCTGCGAGACATCTTTCAATGACTGTCAGAAAATTACTAGTGTTGATTGAGTGCACGTATACCTTTAAGTAATGCTATCACTTACATTTAGTTCATACTTTGTAGTTGGGCCATAAGTCTCATAATATGATGATTAACCCTGAATTCGAATTCAGGGTTACCGTTCGCTTACCGGTATCCTGGCTACCGTTCGCTTACCGGTACCCTGGTTACCGTTTGTTTACCGGTACCCTATGTGCCGTTCGCTTACCGGTACCCTATTTGCCGTTCGCTTACCGGTACCCTCGTTACCGTTCGCTCGATTTTTTTACCGTTCCTTTACCCAAACAAAGACGAGTGGAAACAGATTGCATATTTGGATTCTGCACTGCCCCAGAGATGGTTGAAATGAGCTTGCCTCAATTACTCTTTCATTTCATAACAAATGCTCTTTACAAGCAGTTAAGAGGGCAAAGCACGGATCAGATTGCTTGCTCACCTCATATTATTACATGGCGATTTATGAGTGGTTTGTGGGAACGTCGATACGATTGACCGTGATTAGTTCGTACATGGAGATAACGCTATATAATAATCTTGAATTTATTCATAGATAGTGCTACAAAGTACCGTTAATGGAATGTGAAAGAATGTCTATGAAGATCCTTTAGCTTCATACAGGATAGTAAAAGAAGACGCGTGTCGAGGTGCTTATTAACCGGTTTCTAGAATCGATATAAAAACATTGTCCGCGCTCATTGATTAAGCGCTACCTGAGGATCGGCATAAGTGACTAAGGTCATGGAGGATAAGTAAGACACAGCTGTCTATATAACATATCTTGATATACGGGGCGGTAATACAAGAGTTACGATACAGAGGTATAAGCTATGGCGTCGACAGTAAGGTCGGCGAACTCAACCGACACATTACATTGCGGAGCGCTTATTAACTACTGCGGGGGCTCTTACTAAGGTTACCAGCCCTTATATAGCATTCAGCTTCCGCCCATAACTAAGGTCATGATCGCGTGATCTGTCACGCGATGTATTTCAGATTCTGACTCATGTCTAGTACTTTTCCAACAATCTCTATCTTGTCAAGTGAATTTTGCGTCTCAATTTTATATGATCTCATCATATAATATAATTGAGACGTCAGATTGACACCGGACAACATTTTTTAGAATACAAATCTAGATAACATATCTCTATTGTGAACATTTATTCACATAACAAATAGTCTGATGAAAACAATTAACTAATAATCAATTCTTACCAAATTGCTGGCGATTCGGAATCTCATCTGACAGAATAATTCTGGCGAATAATTGAGCTCGTACAGGTAAACTGTTTCTTCTAAGTCAGCTCAAAAGTGGTGCGGAACGTTACGCTTTAGCACAGGGATTAAACGATGGATGATATTACTTATTTATATTATTATTAAATTATTTGATGGTGTACAAACAGGCTGCACATCGTGGGAGTACGATCGTTCTTTGTTGCACGAGACACTGGCTACCACCAACGACTGGGTGTGTGACAGGGAGCTATACTCGGTGCACATCATGTCGGCGAACATAGCTGGCAGCTGCATAAGCACCTTCATCATGCCCTACCTCGCTGATAAGTAGTGCGTCATTATGCCCTCCTTCGCTGATGAGCAGTAATCACTCCTAATTACGATGATAAATAATAAGTTTAGCAACCTAAGTAGATCATCACAAAATAATGCATTACAGACCATAGGAAAAAGTTACCTTGTCATATTCAGAGGGATCGAATTTTAACTGCATTGAAATAAAAATATTTAAGAAGAATAGGAGCATATTGCAGGAATAGCCCATTATACAAATTTCAATGCTAAATTAATTGTAATCATTCATATTATTTCAGCACTGGACGCAGACAGATGTACCTGGTCTCCATCTTCTTCCACTTCATTTTCGAGTTCGCCACAATCTTCACCTCGAACTTCCCCCTCCATCTCGTTTGGAGATTTTTGGCGGGCTGCAGCTTCCAGACCAACTACCAGATGAGCTACATCATCAGTTAGTTCCTGAAATTATCTGACACATTATTGATATTATATCTTAAAACCGGAAATACATAAATGCCATTTGAACATTTTTCGCAATTAAATGATCTAAATGATTACTGCGATGAGCGAGTTGGGATGATTTGAGTTAAGTTAACTTTCCGAAGAAAGCTTACTTCATTATTGGCTAGCTTTGCAATAACGATTTGAATTTAGCAAGCTTCAATCGTACCGACTTAAATCAACTACAAACTTCAATGCAGTGTAAGCGTGCTCTACTTTGTGTTGTATATAAGTTTTCGAAAGATTGCGAGCGCGCAATTCTTTTCACTCGCTTGAAAATACTTTTTTTGAATTGAAATTTTAATGTGAAACAAATGTTAAGAAAATTTCCCATGTTTTCACTGAAAAACTTCAACGTGTAGCTCTATTTTCACCTCATAAAGGTAATAATACAAGCGTAATAAATATAAAGATCATTTGATTGCTTAAGTCGCATGTTCATCAAAAATTTAGAAGCAAAGAAAACTGCCAGAAAATTGACCAATTCTTATAAGAGAAAACGTTTCGGAGTCCAGATCCATCGTCAGTTTAAAAACCTAGAACACAAATACAAATAATTAGCATACTAAAATTCACATTGAATATATAAAACATGAATCGTCCAATGAAAACGAATAAAAATGAAGTAAACATGAGCAGACATCCCCATCTATTTACAATTTCGAGGGGACGTGAACATTAGGTGGCATTTAAACTGGGCTTTTGTTGACAAATATTGAGGGACTCTAAAGTTCGCAGATCAGAAACACACGTTATGAAGGCTAAACCTCTAAAATCGCTGTCGGATACCGGAACATTGCACTACTTGGCACGAACGCGTACTGCTAAATGAGGGAAATGCTCAAGCAGGTTTCCCATTCTAAAACTCCTTCCTTTGTGTTCCGCCAGCCTAGTATAAAAATTGCGTTATGTCATACCGACATACGCAGATGCGAACTTCTATATTCATAAACTAGGGACGATTGCATAACAACAGGTAGTGCAAATATTTTTTACAGTTTCTTTGCTGTTAAATTCTTGATGAAAGTGTAATAAATTACTTGGTACGAAAAATGTTACATGAGACAAACAAAAACAAAAAATTGCAAATAATTAGAGTAAAAAACCTATCAATTAACAATTCTCATAGGGCTATATAAGTATTGTTAACTAATGATGAACTGCTGGTCTCCGAAGCCGCTGCTCTGAAACGTTTTCTATGAAAATCTAGTGAATTTGCGGGCACTTTCTTTGCTATAAATTCTTAATTTGTGAATTAAGCCATCAAACAATGTAAACACAACACAATTTACACAAGTAAAAAACTTGGATTCATAAAAAGTATAGCATATTATATATATCAGAACGGTAAAGTACTCTCTTTCAAAACTTAAATATAATGTGAGTAAAAACTGTGCATGTTCTCACAATCTTCGGCATTCGAACAGGAGTTTTGCTTATTTCCTTCGTGCAGGTCACTAGAAAACCAGAATAAAACTAAAACCCATAAGGCAGACTATAATATAACAAGGGATTTTCTTCACACGTACAGCGTGCATGCGCAGACCGAACGTTACCATGTAAAGGCGATTATTAAGGACTTGGAATTAACACAGTTAATGAAATGTGTGTAAATTCTACCGTGGAATTTTATAAAATGATGAGCTCTAAATTATGGACAGCGTTTTCTTGGAGGAGAGGAATATTTGAGAAGACGGGTATCTGGTACTCTGAATTGTTCGTTTGTCGATTTATATATACTACACATAATTATAAGAGGACTTATCGTGTCAGGCGCGATTCTTGTCAGATGGCTAACTAACATTAACATAAGTCGTTCATTGCTCATCGGTGAGATACCTGAATCTCCGAGCAAAATTCATCAACAATTAATCTACATTACAAATTGAAATGATTAGAAACTGAGTTAAATTTCTAGTGAATTTGCGATTGAAACAAACGAGAGACAATAATACTTGTATGAGAATAATCATGGCGCACGGCGCACTTGCCCTAATGTCGCGCAGGCTTGGAGCTGATGGCCCCCGGCAAGCGCGCCCTCGCAGAGACGCTCTCCTTCGCCACGTGGACGGTGGGCATGTGTCTGACGTCACTGCTGGCCTGGGCGGCCGGCGACTGGCGGTACATCAGCACCGTGTCACTGCTGCTCGACTCTTACATGTTTGCTGTGTACTGGTGGGTCTAATGGTGCATGTTCGCAGTGTACTGGTGGGACTAGTGGTGCATGTTCGCTGTGTACTGGTGGGACTAGTGGTGCATGTTCGCTATGTTTTGGTGGGACTAGTGGTGCATGTTCGCTATGTTTTGGTGGGACATGTGGTGCACGTTCGCTACATACTTGTCGGCCCGACTTTCTGCTGGCTGTTGGTCACCCATTTTCTATCGTTCCCACGCATTTCATTACTCGGAGCTAATGTTGAACGTTTGCTTCACTTTCGATTGAGTCGCCTCCTGTACGGGCGTGGCTGGACACGTCCTCACCCCCGATCCCCTCACCGCCATGCAATGGTGAGATTTGCTGCGGTAAAATCATAAAAAGCATTAATTTTCAAATCCATTTCTCTCATTCTGAATAATACTTTACCGTGCATTAATTATTTGAAGGTTATTATTTGAGAAAAAGTGGAAAATGGTTGAGGAGTTCCAACATTACCCGACTTGAAATCCTACACCCCAAATGCCGCAGACGCGTGGAGTCCGTGGGTAGATGCTTGGTTGGGGTTGGGTGACTTGTACGATGTGTAAGATGCCTTCACGCGCACACACAAACTCCAACGACGCACTGGCAACTGCGGACTGTTTACCAAATATTCTCCTCGTGTATAGGGTTTCAGCCGGCAAAACTAGGAATGTGAAAGCTCACAGCCAAAACTAGCAGCTAATACTAGCCCCGTGTATATTATGCACCTTTTGTCTTATATCGAACCGTGGCATCAACCGTGCCCGGCAGACCCAGAGGACCAGCCTCGATTATGGTCCTGCCACCGGCTCAGCCTTCCGCCTGGACGATCGTTCATGCAAGCTGAATGACTATAAATTGTTTGACCAGCGCGACTGGATGTTGCTACTGGGCATCGACCGTTGGATATTAAGAGTTCTAGCGCGTCTAACATTACTGCGTTCATCCGCTAGGTTCACGTGTATGACAGCCTGAGTTCCTTCAAGTCTCGTTGCCAGCCACCTTACCAATATAGGATTTCATGACTACTAAGCACCGACAACGCCAACGTTTGGACCCAGCCGAACCATATTGTCTTCATCTTTGATCAAAAAGCTCTATCGTATACCTAGCAATATGTAGAGAATTGTTTTTGATTTAGGGGTTTCATTTGAATATTTTTTATTAATAAAAAAAAATGAATTGATTTTATTAATTAAAAACAGGGAATGGTTTCATGTCAATGATCAGGGCCCCGACCTTAACGCCTCTGATGGTGGCCTACACCGACTCCGAGGGTCACTGCCTAGGTTCATGGTTGAATTTAATGACCCAAAAATTATTTGTGGTAATTTACTTATCCAATTCTTGTTTCCGATGTATACCTTCGATATATTTCATAACAATTATTATGAGTACACTTCACAAATCGCATTTAAATCAATAACATTTAACAAAATATTGGTTTCTGAGAATCTCTTCGTCGCTGCAGGATGATGCCCGAGTCCCCTCGCTGGCTGCTGTCCAAGAACAGAACTCCAGAAGCCACCAAGATCCTAATGAAGGTGTGGCAAATTAGAAAAATTGATTATTTAAACAAAAATTCGTAGCATAGATGTTAATATCACTTTGAATGGATGTTTATGGTGGAACAGTTTGGCCATAGTTTTTAAAAAGGGTTCGAGTGATAAGTTAAAATAAATGAGGGAATATGACACAAAACATTTGGAAGGAGTATTTTATTTCAAGATGTACTTTATTTCAAGTATATTTCGAGGGCAATATTGATCACTAATATAAATAACAGCGCATCAGCGATAACTTGTAAGCACGTAACGCCAAATTCCCGAAAAAAACAGATTCCTGCTGTGTATTCATCAAATTACAAATAAATTTAGGAATAAAAACAATTCGATAGACGAATTTTTTTACGTACTCAAATTCATGAATAGGAAGGGAACAGCGGTTAAAAAATTGCATTTCATTACCTATCTGACATATACACTGAATCTTTCTGTGATGGTAGCGTAAGGCGATTTTGCTAACTAACGCATCAAATTAATAATGACTAATTGGAATACATGATTTCCTGCTCCCTAGATCGCGGAGGTGAACAAAGTGACAGGAGCGAGTGCGGAAGACTTGCAGCAGCAGCTGACTGCTATCGAGAAGCAGCAACCGACGGCGATGACGTTCGCAGAGATACGGCGGTATCCGACATTTTGCAGGACCGTCATCTTGCTGTGCTGTATCTCGTGAGTGTCGCATTATTGTAATTGTGAACCAGATCGAGGGTATTCATGATCTGATACTTATTATGTAGTATTTAGCACAGGTGCTATCAAATAGCAACCTACAAAAGATGTATTGATCGGACGCGCAGATTCGAGCTTTGGATCAAGCTAATGAAGAACGAAAACCATTGTGTCCGATTCTAAATAAGTCCAACATGCATATTCCCTATGATTGATATGTTCAGAAGCACTAACTTTTTTGGTCATTTTCAAGAAGCTACCAAACTGGCAGAGCCACTAAAGACATTGGGCAAATATCTAAAATTTTTGACGGTGATAACTTAAGGCCAAAAAAATGTTTGTTTTATAGACTGTATGTTGCTCATAAAGGTGTTTGTACATTGTGCAATGTGCACCAAACACGTTGAAGCAAACCAACTGGCTGGTACTAATCGCTTTTTGCTATCGGTCTAGTGACCTCTTGTATAGAGTTACTGGCTGTTCAAGGAGTCAGGAACGAGTAGCGGCGCCCAAAATACAATAATGGTAGAACACTAGAATTGGCATGGTGATAGAGCGCTGGGTTACAGGAAGGGAAATTTGAGTTTGAATTTTCACGGTGATAGAGCACTAGATGAATGAAAGGGGAATTTTCGGTAGAATTAACACGGTGTAAAGAATGAAGTGCATGCAATGAAAAACTTGGGGCGGAACTGCTGGCAACTAATTTAACTTTTAAATAAGCCCTGGAGCCAACGTTCAGCCTCGACGATAAAAGAAGCAGACTACGATGAAACACAGTAATCCAGACCAGTGAAACACTAGTCAAAGAAAATAACACCATAGGTCTTCATAAAATACTTGAGCATGTTCGCTCGTTGGAAGACTGGACTGCATCCGTCTTCACTTCTTCTATCCTCAACTATTCACCGTTCCATGATTCACAACTTCCTTGCAGCCAATGACTGGCTCCACCTGCTCACTTGCCCCGCTTCTCAAACTTCCTGCATCCTATCAGGTTAGGTTAGGTTCGCTCAGTTTTTTTTTGCGGAGAAATGTTGCAAGTTGTGTTCGTTAGGCCAAAAAAGGTTTGGCCAACGTAGGCTAGGCCAGATGTAGTATGACCATGTTTGACTTCTGTATGCTTAAGCGGTGGCTATGGACATACGGCTTTGCGGCTTTAAACTCTTGACTGCATTGGTGGCTATTTTTCCCAGCATGCTTAATTAACAGAAAGGAATATGAGCTGAAGTTTGAAGTTGAGCAAAGCTGTCCTCCGGCTTGCGCCCCGAACATTAACGGTGCTGAAGCACTATCTACAGGGAAGGGAAATGGGAAATTTAGAAAACAAATTCCCTTTCTGCTAGACAGCTAGAGCACGAGGTGCGAGGAAGATGGGGCTAAGCCGTAATCAGCGGCGAGTCAGCCTCGGTCGTATGGTCGATATACCATTCTAATCAAACTGATAAAGTTGAACAGAAGTAGTTCTTTAATGCGAGTTTCTTTAAAGACCAGTTAGTATTTTAATGATCCGTAAATAGGTCTCGTCAATATGAGCTCAATTTAAGTATAGGCCGTTTTCATGTAAACAAATACATTCTAACGGTCGTTCTTAAGGCCGAAACTTGAGTTGGTTCTCACTATACCACGTTTCAACTACCATACATAACTGTAATGTATATAAATGTAAGATATAATTATGCATAAAGTTATATTTCTCCATGCTTCGTTTGAGTGGTAGACGTTTTCGTTTTTTTAGACATGGCCAATTGAAATTTGAGAAATTTTTTATTCAAACTATCTTTTGCACGAAGTTTTACGTATGCGTGACGAGTACGTATTATAAATAGATGAGAGTGATAGCAAGAGCAACCAGATTTTCATCATGTTTATAGATTACACTTTTCAAAATCCTTAGAATATTAAAATGATATTAAAAATTGGAAAGATTCACTGGAGAAATGTTGCTGAAAAAAAAAAAAATCAGTCAGTATCGACTGTGTCTCTGGATACGCTACTGAACCGCTGATTGCGTTGCATGAAACAGCGAGGTATCGGTAGTCTTGTTCATCTAACTTACTTAAAAGAGGTAGCACTTCACAGAAACTTCACAGATAGGTGTTAAGATTGTAATCACCATAGACTTATGGTTATTGCAATTACTTGTATCTTGAATTTTTGCTTTAAAAAAATTAGAATTGGTTAGATTTATAGCTAAAAGTTAAGCCGGTACAGGAGTGTAAAAAAATAAAAAATGTGCTTATAGGATATATAATAATTGAAACGGTAAAAATATTAATCAACAGAAAAAAATTCGAAGGAGTGCTTGTACAGCTATGATCGTTAAAATATTTTTTCGAAATTATTTAAAGTAAAAAATCAGAGGTTCTGAGAAAGTATGTAGCTCCAAATAGAAATCCTAATCTAAATAGAGAAGTTAATCCCAATCGCGTCGTGTGCATGAGAAACGGGACTTATTTCTAAGCACCAATAATAAAAGCTAACCATGAGCCTCATGCACCGGCTTTTCCATTAGTAGCAAGCTATAACTTTCAGTTCGCGAGATTTCGAGATGAAATATTCACGGAGCAAATGAAGTGAGACTTATTTAAATTCGATTCATGGTTCAATAAAAACGTGACACTTACGATTATGTTTTGATGTTCACGTATATGACCAATGACGTTTGAATCAGTGCCACTAACAAGAATGGGCAAAAAAACTTACTTCTCTGTAATTCGAATATCGCTGAATCAAATAAACGCAATAATATCTTGTGTATGCAAATAGATACTAATCATTACCGAGAGGGTGTCCGACAGAAATGTCTATATCCTTCTTTGGCGTCGGATAACAGCGCGTAACAGCGCTCGAAACGGAACAATGAATTGGAGTTAAACGGTAGACGGACGTCGTTGCCTTATGCGGGAAGTTTCATTTTTATGATTGCAAGCTACTGTTTCATTCTTAATCTGTACTTTCTAATTTAGATTAGGATAGAAAACTACGTACTGAAATGACCAGCAAATGTGTCGCTGCATGCGTATAGTGAAAGGCAACTAAAAAGTTCCTTAAAGAACGAAGTCCTCAAATCATTGCACCCGAGCTTGTAGAGCGCACCAGTACCTCGACTCGATTAAGGTTAAGAAATGCATTGCTGAGCAGGGCAGCCAGCTACGTGGTCTACGGGGTGATCAGCCTCGATGTGAACTTCATCGACAACAGTTATTTCATGAACTTCTTCCTGCTTTCTCTGATGGAGTTCCCGTCACAAGTCACAGGCTGGCTCGGTGTGCAATACCTCGGCCGGCGCCTCTCAGGTTATTGTGCAAATTCTTACCAAGTGATTTTAATTTTATTTGATTTTATTATTTTTAATCACTTCACTGAAATCTATTAAGAGAGTTCAATTGTTGAAAATTAGGTACTCCTACATTATATATGCAACGAGGTACATGATTTGTGTTGCCCTCATCCTACTAATATATTTAAAGCATTGTATTAGCTCATAGTTTATAATTTTATTGATGATTTTTTTATAGCTTATGATATAGCAATATCATTCCCAATATGACTATCTTTTATCGTGGTCTTCAGGTAACTGCCAATTACAATTCACATAACTGCCATATACAATATGACCGCAGATCCTATACTTTACGCCCCTCATGTCACAATATAAGAGAATATTATTCTTGTGGTCAGCCGTCCTGACTTACCTGCTGTGTGCCGGCACGTGCTGCGTTGCCGCACTCGTCGGGCATGGTGAGTCTTGTCTTCAGTTCTTCTAAATTCACCCCCCTAAATTCAGAATGTGAATCTCTGTATGCTATATATATATGCAGTCTAGTACTTACCGCTTAGTTTCAACTTTTAAGATCAGGGCAGGTACTTACGAAACTTTGCTAAGTGCTCGTAGCGGCTTAATGCGGCTTAAAGTTCAAAAAGTTACGTCCACTTAGCAATGTTTGAAAGTACCTGCCCCGAGCACTGGCTATCAGAGGCTCAATTTCCATGCATAGACGTTTACAGCTAGTAACTATTCTGACATGGCGTGGTTAGAAATGAGGGCAATAATAGCAAATAAAAAATTCAATCTATACATCAATATAACTGATTCGAGGTAATGCAAGTCAAGCGAATTTATCCTATTAAACCCATCAATCCTGCTGAATGATTAACGTTGTGTTTAAAATAATCGTTGAATTATTTGCCGTATCATGTCATGTAACTTTCGTCACATTAAATTTCTATCGAGCAAACAGTTCTGCGAGGGCCTCGAATTTCTGCGTCAATTGACGAAAGAAAGACAACACAATAGAATGGAGAGCGCATATTAATCTTAGCAAAATCGAGGTACGGCACTAACTTATTGCAGATTTCAGTTGTTCACACTTCATAGCAAATGAGGATCTTTCTGCATCCATCGTCGGCTGCTGCAATGACAGTATTATGTTTCACATTTAGGTCTTCTCAAGCATTAAAGTTATCAACTGCACTCTAAATTCCAGGAGAGACAAACAAATAAATGGAAGAATATACGATAGTTATGGAAATCCTCAAATCAAATATGTTGCTCACAGAGGGGCTCCTTGTAAGCGATAGAAGCTTAACTCTCTTCTGCTTGAGCAATAAGCTCAAGCATGCAGACATATACCCAAATATAAACAGTCCTTTTGTTGAAGAAACCATTCGTCTAGCAAACAATTTTACCGGAGTCTGAAAATACTGTTTACAACTGCTGCAAAATGCAGAATAGCAGCATTTCTAACGTCTAATACCATTCCAATATTGCTGAGCTCGATGGAAATTTCCTGAATCTATCCTTGTATAATTTGTAGGCATTCAGAAATAACCAAATTCATCCTTATACATAAATGTAACTCCATAATGAAACTTATATCACCAGGTTCCATTAATAGAGTAGATAGAAAGGAACAAAAGCAACTAACTTACCTGCGAAAAATACGCTTTGCAACCTGTTCTATCGTGTATCAGCTGACCCGCCCAGTGGTGTGAGACTGCCGACATGCTGACCACCCGCAATAGAGTATAGACTACTGTTAGACTGTTAGTTAGGTAGTATCGTGGGCAATGATAAACTTTCGATTACACAAATTGATCCAGTTGACGTGTTGATTTAAAAATTAGAACCTTAAGCATATAAACAAGAGCAGCTTAAATAATATGCTCGTGTCGACATGCCTAAAGTTGAAAATTTCTACCGCTGCCAAAATCTTGAACGCACATTTGCGTGGTCATGATGTATGTCGCCTGCCGACGAGAGGTATTGCAACGAACTCCGCTTTAGAAAGCACTGGACAGCAAAATCTAAGGAATTTGTATTGCTTAAAATGTAAAAACGGTAATATTCATTATTCAGTTTTTAACACCGAGTTGTTTGCAAAATGTTGACTTCACTAAACACGATAAAATTACACAATTCGAATGAGATGCGTGTACCTACCGACGTCCGGACGGGACGAAGACCAGTAAACCACTGCTCATGTCAGCCTCACCGCCCTCATGCTCAAAACCTCAAATTGCTTATTGCTCAATGGACAATGGTCAATATCAGCTCAGCGCCTCCGCGTCCGAAGTCCGAACTACCTCTCACTGCTTTGTCTCAAGCCGGGTAGTTGATAACTAACCTCCCACTTCTTATTAAGGCCAGTTTACACTAGTGGCAACGACATGCGCTTTGAGTCGTTTGCTGCAGTGCCTCACCGCGCACAACCGTTCACACTACTTTTTTACTCGGTAGTTTTCCGACTTGTCTGCGCAGTTCATCGAAATCTATGCTCTGTAGCTCAGATTTCGATGGAACTGCGCAGTTTTCCCGCCGGCTCCAAAACTGCGCAGTTTTCCCGTCCACACGCAACGTTTTATCTGTAACGATTAGAACTGCGCAGACAAATCGTTGTGTAAAACTGAGCGTGTGGACCGGGCTTTAGTTAAGTAGCATCGTGGGCAATGATGAACTCTCGATTACACAAATTGACCCAGTTGACGCGTTGATTTAAGAATTAGAACCTTGAGCATATAAACAGGAGCAGCTTAAATAATATGCTCGTGTCGACATGCCCAAAGTTGAAAATTTCTACCGCTGCCAAAATCTTGAACGCACAATAGCGTAGTCATGATGAATGCCGCCTTCCGACGAGAAGTATTGCAACGAACTTCACTTTAGAAAGCACTGGACAGCAAAATCTAAGGAATTTGTATTGCTGAAAATGTAAAAACGGTAATATTCAGTTGTAAACGGTAATATTCAGTTCGCAGAGTTGTTTACAAGATGTTGACTTCACTATACACGATAACTTTACACAATTCGGATGAGCTTTGCAGTGAGCACAATTCTCACTGCTTTGTCTCAAGCCGGGTAGTTGATAACTAACCTCCCACTCCTCCTTATATTAGGGAGTATAAAAAAGATTGTTTTGATACCACTGCCTCTGAAACGTTGGTGTTTTGGTGAACACACGCAATACACACATCTTGACGTACAAGAAATGCATGCGTGTTCATGTACACATATCGCAAGGGAGTTCACACAAGCGTAACTCAAGCGTGTTCACTGATACGTATCGCAAGCGTATTGAACACGGGTCGAATGCATGCGGGTCGAAGACAATGCAACACACGCGTGTTAGTTAAGCACGCGTAATGTTCGCTTGCCGGTGGACAATCATTGCACGCGTAACGAAGCTAGTGCAAACGCTGGCGCGACCCTAAAGTTTCGAAGCGGTTTGCGTTAGGAAAAAAAAACTTCAAATCAAGAAAACGTAAGGCCCACACGTTGACGTGCACGCAATGCATGAGTGGTGAAAAGCACGCGTGTAGAAACTCGTGCGCCTATTCTTGCGTCGTACATGGGTTTTTGAATCAGAGGCTTGCCACGCTCGCGCTAAGAACTCATGCCAGCTACTGAGCAGGGCAAACCAATGATGGCCTGGCCAGCCGCTGATTTCGTGTCATTTGACCCTTATATTTTTTACTAAGGAACTACCCAAAATAGCACCTATTGGGCGGCTGATTAGGGGAGGCGGCCATTTCACATATGATTCATCTCTAATCCGAGAGCGGCAACCGAAACCCGAACGACAGCCGCGTCTAAATTTTGGCAAGGACACTAGGATGTGGCGTCAAAAACCGCCTAGTGCGAAAGATTACATTGAATACCATTGCAAGCTAAACTGTCGCTGCAAATATACCGCCGCAGTTTTAGCAGTACACACGCGGGCGTCAGGCGTCAAATTTTACGCCGCGTTAAAATCCGTCGTGTGTGAACAGCAGTGCACATTTGTATGTCCGCCAAGGTTCGGCGGTAAATACCGTCGGACGTTTTCGGTATTTGCCGCCCTGTGTGAAAGGGCGACAGACTCAAGCAGCTCCCGACTTTTTTTAATCGTCCCTCTCACCTCGCAATATTAACAATATTCTTGAAAATTAGCTGACGCTACAGAAATGTAAAAGACTGATCGTCTCTTTCATTTACTGGTGGTGGTGAGTCTGCTGAAGTGGCTGAGCACGTCTGCCCTGCTGAGCCTCTACCTGCAGGTCTCAGAGCTGTACCCCACCACGATGCGGTCCACGGGCATGGGCACCATAGCCGTGTTCGGGACGGCCTTCTTCTCAGCCACGCCATACATCATTAACGTACGGACAACGTCCATTGCTTTCTATTTTTGTAAATAAAGTTGCTGACTGTTATCAGATGATTGCTTGCAAAATTTTGTAGTTTGTTTCAACATTCCTCATAAATCGCTTATTCAAAAAGATTGCTTCATGCGTCATTTCGACCAATGAATTATTCTTTCTTACTCAATAAAGTACGATTCAAATTCTGTGAAATGAAATAACATGTTCTGACAGTGATTTTAAATTTATGTACAGATATTTTCAAACAAATTCTAACTACTGAGTCCCACATTAGTTTTATCAATAGTTTATGATGAAACAGAATAATTAATTCGCAGGCGGACGAAGGCTCCGGATTGAAATATCTGATGTTGATGGGCCTGAGCGCCGCCTGCGCGGTGCTGTCCATTCCTCTGCCTGAGACGCTCTCAATGCCGCTCCCGCAAACCCTGGCTGAGGCGGACAGCATCGCCTCGGTCCGGCCTCTCAAGAAACTCATCCACCACTGGAACGTGAAAAAGTTTACTCCGGTGCCCTTCTACGGGCAAACCTGCAGCAATGATAAGCAAGTAACGAGGGCGGAAGAAAGCGCCGCTCAGGAAATCGCTTGTCTCAAGGATGGCCAGGAATAAATCGTGATCGATTGTGAGAAATTTTCAATAGAAAGGGACAATTAAAAGAAGCGACTCTGTTAATAGAAAGCGACAGTGATGGGCTGTGTGCGTAATTTCGTTTGTTTAAAGAATGAGGTTAGTTAGCTGCTGGTCAACTGAAAGCTCCAATGGAATTCAGAAATTTTTGAAAACATTTAATGTCCGATGTTAATCTGGCGTCTCATTTATCTGCATTATAATTATATTATAAGATATGATCATCTGTAATTGAGACGTTAATATTCAATAGACGTGATAGAGATTTGTCAGGTGATCTTCTATCACCCTCTAGGTTATCATACGTCACCCTCTTATAACACGTTAAATAGACCCCTGAAACAAATAGACCCCTGACAGATTGATGGAAAAGTACTAGACCTGAGTCAGCCTATGCACAACATCACGTGATGGATCACGCGATAGCCGTGATTCTATAAAAGGCTGGGAACCTTGGTAATGCGCCCCGCAGAAGCTTGTTAGAGACGCAGAGTGTTCATTAGTTAGGTATTTGGATTTTTTGCTTTTAAGTCACCTCGGACGTGACCTCGTTCAGATATGCTCTGCACTTATTCATTGCTGTGTGATCCACCACGGAGGTACGCGATACTTTACATTTGGTCTGCTGATTTTTGTGATAATTTTCTTGTTCAATTCAATGGTGGTGTTTAGAGGTGTTCTTGATTATTATTTTATCATTCTGATATTCATTTATCTGGCGCATTATATTCTGCCTTTGTTGTTGCAAGTTTTAAATGCTTGTTTATCTATTAATTTCAGTGAGGCTCCGAATTTCGAGTCCAAAGTAAGAACTAGAGCGAAGAGAACACAAGGTTATATTCTTGTCTGTATTTGTCGTTTGTTTTCATTTTTATTCATCCTATTTTGCCACTATACCCACGACAATGATACTCGTGTAACGGTCGATGTCTAGCCTATACCTAATATATCTCTCCTGTACTGATGTATACCCACTCCGTATCAAGATAAGTTCTCTGAACAGATAGTGTCTTACTTATCCCTCACGAACTTAGTCACGTATCCTGGTCCTCAGGTAATGCGTAACCTTGCATCTGGGTACCCTCACGAACTTAGTCACGTTTCTTGGTCCTCAGGTGGCGGGTAACCGTACATCTGGGACAGTGGCGCCCTCTGAGGTTCGGGAACTGACTTAGTCAATCAGTGTCTTCTTGTTGATTCCTGTGCTGACTGCATTCACTGCAATCGCCAGTCGCTTGCACCGGATCACGACACCGCTGACTAGTTGTAGGAACGCTCGTAGTCGCCTTCAGCTGGGGCCGCCCGTGCCGGCTCGTATGTCGCTTGTAGTCGCCCGTCTCTTCATCAAGTCTTTCGGCTTACGAAAGAAAGAGCGCCGATCTGCTGAGTCGCCACTGTCCCAAATGCACGGTTATGCGCCTCCTGCGGACCGGGATCGGGGATACGCTAAGTTCGTGAGGGATAAGTAAGACTCCACCTGTCTTAGAGAACGTATCTTGATACGGGATGGGTGTACATGAGCGATATATTAGGTATAAATTAGACGTCGACTGTAAGGTCGGGGAACTCTAACGCGAGTTACATCGCGGCGCGCTTGTTAGCTTCTGCTGGGTCCTTACTAGAGTTCCCAGCCCTTTTATATAATCTCGGCTATCGCGTGATCTATCACGTGATCTTGTTCATATCTTTTAATATAATTATAATGAATATAATAAGACGCCAGCTTGACACCGGACATTAGTAAATATATTAGTTCAATCTTTCGGAATTACCCAGATAACGGTGTATGCAAATTATTATTTATATACTTGCATGAGTTTAGAGTACAGATACTCGCTATGTTGGGTCTCTTTAATTTTTGGTTTATAATTTGAAAAATTTTCACCATTTCAAGAATTCAAGTATTATACCATAATCAGGTTAATGTATTTCGCGAACATTTGGCTTACATGTGGCATGCTGATAATGATATCTTCGCCTATTATGCGTCATGTCCTTGAACTTTATTTCACGTTTTTTTTTAATGTATGCAATAATTTACAGTTTCACCCCCCACACTTTGATACGCGCGCTTATAGTCGGGAGCCGTGAAAAGATGGCATTTAAATTCGTCTATATAATGTTCGACAAGAGATTATTTATACTATAAATCATTTAACTTAGATCAATGATACATGTTTATCTCTTAATTACCTCATAAAGCAAATTTCTTAAAATAAATATGATAAAATACATCAATTAATTTCTTTCATCTGTTTGTGTGATATCAATATCCTATCTGCTAAGCTAGCACTGCTAATTTTCAATCAGTAAAATTTTGCTGCCTCTCTAAAGATGAGAGTTTGAGGCGAGAAACAGGTTCAAAGACCTATTGATTGTGGCCAATAAACATTTAGAACCATAATACACTAGGCCTGATTCCGAGCACGTTCAAGTTTTCAACCGCCGACAAATCATAGCCTAAAAAGCATGATTATATTATATACAAAGTAAGACTTAATTGCATGGGAAATGATTATCAGATACGCGTGGAACATGATACGAGTGCTGCTGCAGTACTGATAACCGACAGTCTAGTGTGGCTAGAGCTTCTTTACAGCGAGCGCGCTTGATCAGAGAGGTTTTATATTGAGTTGAGTTGTGGCTACGGAACGTTAACCTTCTGTGCCGCGCAGCGAGACGAGCCAAGAAATGTAACTTACCTTTACACCAAGCAAAACCAGTGATTCGTGTATAGCTAAATGCGGCGATTGAACGTAATGATTATATTCTAGATAATTAAATTCTAGATAATATAATTATATTCTAGATAATATATTCTAGATAATTGAAACGGCGATGAAAATGAAAAAAAAAATAAATGGTGTAAATGACGGTGCGGTGGTGCAGAAAGAGTGAAAAAAAATTGCACAGAGTGGCCAGTTAGAGGAAGGAGAAATGAAAAAAATAGTTATGAAAAGGTGCTCAGCGCATAACTTGGTTGATCATAAATTTTTAGGGGTTTCATTGGGGGCACCCGTCAGAGCTGTGGTTAGTTGCGGGGAGTATTGTGGGGTTGATTGTGATTCGATGCGTTCGAGATGCTTTTCACGAAGAAGGGTGAAATAATAGGCACTCACTATGTTGTGAGTTTCGCTCAAATGTTCTGTCATTACCTTATGGTTCTTCGGTTTTTCACTTACTTCGTTGTTGATGATGATTTGATGGAGACGATGGGTAGTGGAGCGCTCGTGATACAGTGGCTGGCTAGAGTTGGTCAAGTGTCTTGTATGTTAGTGCGTCGCTCTCAGTCTGTTACGTCAGTCAGGAGTCATTTCGGGACAGCCGCATCCGGACGCAAACGTTATAACTGCCGTCCGAGCGCAGCATGTCTTGTGAAGGTGGTTTGGGTATGCGTGTAACGGTACGGATGTCGGCGTCCAGGCGCCTAGTAAGAACGCTCAGGTGTAGATGGCCCATGTTTGGGTAATAATGGTCATTTTATATGTGACTACTTGTAGATGAGGTGGTGTTGGAACCAATGCATCTTGGAACTCTTGAACCGTTGATGTTCTCTATAAATGATGTACTACGGAAAGGTGAGTTGGTTGAAAAGTTCGGGCTCCTATNCACCAGGATATTCATAACGATTGTGCCTGATCACTGGTGTCACGTGGAAGGACGGGAATCCAGCTCCATGTCAGTCGACGAGTGGAAGAACTTCACCATTCCAATGTGAGAAATTCGCTTCATGCCTCGATCATTGCATTATGAGCAAAAGCCTCCCGACGTTCATGAGCGCGTGCATAACTATATAGGTGATTCACGAAAACTTCTGATTTGACAGCTCAATAAGAAAAGAACTAGTATAGATATCATTATAATAATTTTTCTAATGATACATTTCCTAAGTTTTGTATTATTTATTTTCAAAGATGACATCGGACAAATGACGGCCCACATTGTCAATGCATTAGTAGATTTTGAAATTCCGTTCAACTCGCTGGAGCAAGTTGGCGGGTAGAATGTGTAGAATACATTTAAGAAGTGGGTACCACAATAAAGTATAACACTTTTTCGATATCCCTATAATAAGCAGGAAAATCCTCGACGTAATATCTCTAATACGACGTAATTTCTAATATCTCGACGTAATATCTCTAATAATATATTGTTTTTTAGATTACCCCAGTAACATCATCCAACCTTCAAAACTTAATGGCAATAAAACTTATGTTCGCAGCGCCTTCTGTCACATACTTCAGCACAGCTACGCTAGTATTTTATTACTAATGTTCGTAGCCTTCATCAAACAGCTCAAGATTTTTCGATAATCTTTGCTCGTTAACATAAATTACGATGTAAAATTCGCAAATAAAAAATAATAATAGCAAATTTTTCGCCGATTCGTGTTGAATTATAATGAAGTGGGCGGTTATACTCTCCTTCAAGGACTAGCTGTTGTACAATTTATTTAATAGCAACATACAAGGGTTGGACAATGTAAGGTAAAACCC